>NC_056730.1:1100225381-1100532881 GCF_019279795.1 Protopterus annectens
TAGGGACGAACATGCGATTGTTTAGGATTTGACTTTGCAGGATGACACTGTTTCTCCCACTGGTAGTATCCACAGTAGTTTGGGTAGCAGTGCTGTGCAACACTTAGCAGTGCTTAATATTCAATTTGCATGATATTTGCCTTTTGGCATTGATGTCTTCTTCATTACATGTTATATATGTGACTTGTATCCTTGATTCATGTGTACGTATGCTGTATGCAGTCCTGGGAACTTCAACACTCACCTCACATCTAGCCTTACTGCAGTACTCCATTTCACATATTTATGTTATGTAGCAGGTTGTACTACTTCACACTGTACATAGGTTCAGTTCATATGTTTGGTTTGATTTTCCTGTGGTGAGAATTAGTTTGCTGATACCTCATGCATATCTATTGCGATGATGGCTGAGTGGTTAACTATGGTCACTATAGTGCACATGGTCCTGAGTTTGAGCCTTGCAGAGGCAGTTTATTTTGTTGCTGGGCAGAACATGGGCCGTTGGATCCAGAGTGATTAAGGCACTTTAAAGCAGTTGTAAGCAGGTTTGCGTGGTTCTGTGAGATGGTAAGCACTGCTAACCTCCGATTACAGTTTCTTACACTCAGTTAGCTTCTACTTTGCTTAATCTGTGTAGGCAATGCTTACCCCCGCGCAAACACACTTAGACATGCTTACTGCTGCTTATTTGTGCTTAAAGCTGCTTACTAGTGCCTTATTCATTATGACACTGACACTTCACATGTGCATTTCATGCAGTACTCCAGTTCACATTTAAATATTATTATGTAGGTTATATGGCAAAACAATGTAAAAATATGTTCATATACAGATTTCAAATGGTAAATGCCTGTTCATTAGGCGGATGCTCTAACTACTACACTATTGCTGTGCTGCTTCATTTGCATATATATTCCTTGTTATCCTCTTCAGCCTTTTCAGCTGCTTTAACCGTACCTAAGCGATGGGCAAACTCGTGCACCTATGGTTAGCTGTACTCGGGAATTAAAAAAATAAATACAAGGGCTTCTTCATTTTATTTCAATGTACTGTTGCTGTTGAACCCATGGGGGACTGTTGGTGGGGATATGCGGACACCTATGTGCGGGCTCGCTCATTTATTTACACTTTCTTCTATTCTACTTTGCAGAGGCATGTTTACTCAGAGAGCTCTGTTCTCAGATATGCACCCTGCACTTGTCCACGCTCAGTGTAGGATTTGGAGCTCAGGCAGCGAGCCTTCATTAATATGCATGGCGTTCTGCCATCCTCATCTTAAACTGCCGATTATGTGCAGGACTAGTTTAGTCCTGCACGGCAGATAAGTAAATCTGGGATTACTTTTGATTGAGTTTTGTGATTTTTCTGCATTTTAACATGTTTTCTCTGAATCTGAAGTTATAGTTTGCACTGTGTTTCATTTGGTTTCTATGCTATTAAATGGAAGAGTAATCAGCTCTATTGCATTTATTTGCTTATGACATAAATAAGACATGGTGAGACAGATATGTGTCCAGAGGATCCCCATGCTCTAGAACAGGTTCCTCACACATGTGAAGCAGAGTCCACCTCTATCATTATTTAAGAGTAACCTTGACCAATGGATGGAAAATCGGAAATTCACCCCGGGTTTGGCCCCCATGTCTCTAATAGACAGAGGCAAACAGTAATGACCAAACTAAGATGCACCCCACATAATCTCTAGAAACTTCCTAACATACACTCTCTTAATAAATTTCCATGATACACAGGGACACAATTGGGTTGGGCTGCATGGCTAGACTTGAAAAGGCCCTGATGGTTGTTAGCCTATTAGTTATACCTGTCAACATATGAACCTATGCACCTAACACTTAAAAAATTAGCTCATAGCAGCCCCTAGTGACGTTATATTGTGTAACCTAGCTCACAGCCAGTTCAAAGCGCGCAACACTACTTTTTAAGTAAGGCTCATAAATTGTGTTATCACATTTGTATATATATCCAAGTTACCCATGTCCTTAAATAGGCACACATATAATACTACACCATCCATCCCTTAACAACTTCCTCAGTCTCCTTAAAAGTCTGTCTTATTTATATTCTGCAAGTTTCTGCAAATCAGTTACGTTTTACTGCAGACTGGACAATATGAAACGTCAGACTTACTTGTCTCCCCTCTGTTGCCAGAGTTATAGCATTAAGTGTAGCATCTGCCCTATGCTCACATATAATGATCCCATACTGGACACAAATAACTCTATGAGAGGTTCACATATCTGAGAGATAAGGAGGTCTCATTCCTGCAAACAAATTCAGACCTGTGAGCATCGCACTAACATGCCACACTCTAAGCACCCAACCCTGTCACACAATGTAATTTCTTATGCTGATGGTGTAAAGAAATCCCTAGCTAAGCCTCCTAGATGTGTAAGGATTAAATCTCCGGTAAAATCAAACATCAAAGCACATAATATCTCATTTTTATCAAAGTATCACCATGAGGCAAATGGTCTTAGTTCCAGTATACCAGATCTCTACACAAACAAACAAACAAAGATATTTTAGTAAATTGTGATTCCACAGTGTGACTCACAGATTCTCCACTCACTGGGCTGAATAAAAATAGGGTGACCGTGAGTTATCTTTCTGTAGCCAGGATCTGAGATGTCTCAGTGGCCCTTGCACCAAACATGACTTGGATTTGATAGTTGTGCATGTGTGCATGAGTCACTTGGGGTAAAAACAATGAAGGGGATGCAGAGAGACATGACTGAGATCTCTGTGCATGTTATAAATGTAGATAAGACTTTGTTACTTAGAAGAATCCTCCCTTCTCCAGGAATGTTGCCTAGGCAGATAGGAAAGATGATCATCTTCAACAACTAGCTAAAAATTGCTGCTTATCTATGGGAGACCAGTATATTTCAACATAGAACAAGATGTTTGACCTCCCTTCTTGCCTTGCAAAAATGGTCTTCACCTTTCATTCAAAAGCTACTGATACTGGTTACGACTTTGCTGTTCACATAGTGCCTTTTTTAGGCAAAATTCAGTTAATAAACATTTCAACTTCGCGAAATAATTAATATCGCAATAGGGTCAATTTAAGATGGTAATGCCCAATTCCATATGTTTAAACAACAAGCTGTCTGAAATTGAGGCACTCCTGCATTTGGAAGGCAGCCATTTATATGTAATCACTGAAACATATCTTAAATGCCCATAAAGCATTTCCTTCATACTTGGGTTTAGTGTCTACCTTACCTTCAGACCCAGTAACTGTGGTGGTATATCCATATTTGCCAGAGGTCGTACATCCAGCAGACAGATTTCCAGAGACCCACAAATTGAACGTACTAAATTCCAAATCACACTAAATGAAATCCACTGTAAGGTTCCAGGACCCATAAATGAGAACTCCAACATTCTGGGAGACAGACTTTAACTACCAATCAATTGATTGGAGTATCTACACCACCAATATAGGACATGCACAGATATTTTTAGGCCTAATAAATAAAATGTCATTGGACCAGATTGTCAGTAGTCCAACGAGAGGGCAACATATTTTAACCTGGTACTTATCAAGCATGGCATCATCATGCACAACTCCAGTATTAACTCCTCTCTAATTAAGTCAAACCATAAGCTAGTCACATTTCCCTCAAGCTGTCTATTGCCCTTGAAGCCATTATAGGACGCTTTAAAGACTTCAGATGCAGAAATTCCAAATTTTATAATGACGTTTCAAAATTCACTTATAGTAACATGACCTCAGTAGATAGATATGTCAAGGAGTTATACCCATATAAATAAATACATAAAATTGGCGGTCCCATCCAGATCCAAATAAAAGCATCCCATTAACTCAGGTTGGGGTACCGTAGTTTTGACCCCAGTCAGTTCGACCCCACTGAAATGGCAAAGTAAGAAAAAATGAGCCCCAGATATTTTGACATAAATAAAAAATGTTATATACTGCTCATGCAACCATATAATTACAGAGAAATTGTCAGATTGCTTCAAAAAAAAAAAAAAAAAAACAAGAAAAAAGAAGTCATGAGGATATATAACTGCTTTGCGAAATACAACCATGATAAGACAGTAACATTTTGGAGATGTGACAAAAGAACGTCCTATAACTGTAAAATGAATAAAAAATGTATGTCATTTAATTTTAAAGAAATTATTTATAGTAGATAATAGATTAGTTAACATAACTAATAACATAACAATAATAACATACCTGTAGATGGATTAGACTGTATTGTGTGTATGTTTGTCTTTACACTCTACATTCAAGTCAAGTCCTCTGCAGTACTACACACTATCAATGTTGCTGGAAATCAAGAGTGTTTGCATTTACTCATACATCCATATCCACTTTCCTAAGGTTCTGATGTGCTTTGATGGTAGACGGTGGGAAATGGTGAAAATTGCATGTTGCTGCTTGAGCTTTGCTGGTAGTTCAAGATGAAGAAGGCATATTAACCTAAATAAAAAAATTATTTCATTTAATTTTAAAGAAATTATTTATAGTAATTAATAGATTAGTTAACATGTCAACATAATATAAAATAAAAAATATATATTTATTTGATGGAAACATAGGTTATAAAGTATGTTATAAAGTAACAGTAGACATAATATGTTAAAACATAACACTAGTTATTATATGTTAAAGAATTAAATGTTATATTTATACTAAGCAATGTAATAATTAAGTAAAATAAAAATATTATTAAAAATATATTTATAATGAAAAATTAACAGTGTTATTATTGAATAATTGATTAATAACTTAATGATAAAGTACACACACACACACACACATATATATATATATATATTTATATATATATATATATATATATATATATATATATATATATGTGTGTGTGTGTGTATACACACACACACACACACACACACACACACACACTCATGAAATTATATAGAAATGCATTGGGGTCGAACCGTCCGGGGGCAAACTGTCCGGGGTCGAATAATCCTGCTTCCTCAGGTTGGTATATGAAGCCAAGGACAATAAGAAACAACCCTCAATATATAGGACTTGTACTAAATGGCAAAACCTTCTCAGACCCAGTAAACATTACCAATACCCTAGCAAATAAATTTAGTGCAAATTTCATTTGTGAGATGACTGTACATGCCTGTATAATCCCATAGCTCTCAAATCCGCCCTGTTATCGCTAAATAATATGTACTGCAAGTTTTATCCAAGACTAAGAACACTTCCTTCATTGGACCATGTACCCTGCTGTTTGATAAATAGTTCCAAACATGCCCTAGCCTCTGTATAAGCTAGTACTGTAAGTATGATAACTAAGCCCTGGTAATGTCACTCCATAAATGTCCTACTCCTGACCCCAGAAACTATAGGCCAGTCAGCCCCATGAGTCTTGCTTGTAAGGTCATGAAACACATTATAATTGTCTTCATTAACAATGACATTAAAAAAACTTAGGCTACATCAACAGCAAATTTGTTTTGTAAAATGTAGATGCGGTCTAATGAACCTGGTTAAATTCTTTGAGAAGGTAACACAAACTGTTGACCATGGTCACTCTGGCCAAAGCATTTGACATCATCCCTTGTAATAGGATAATTAGTAAACGAAAATTCTTACAAATTGATCCCTATGTAGAAAGATAGCAATCTGGCTAAAAGACAGAATCCCCATGGTGCAGGAGGCAGGGGCAGTGACACAGAACATGAAGATGACCAGTGGTGTCCTGCATTGCTCAGTTCTGTTCAGTATTTGCTTCTCTAACCTACAGACTGAAAACGCAAGACCTATGCCTAACCAAGTTTGTGGGATAACTGCAAATTAGGTGTCTTTGTCAAATCCTTCTCTCACAATAAAGCCCTGCAGCAGGAACTTACAAGTATAAATACCTGGTGTATTGAAAATGGGCTTAAATTAAATGTTGCATTTTGAAGAGAAAATCCCTTAGCATATATCATTGGCAATATCCCACTTCAAAATGAAATTGTAGGTGGAAACCTGGGAATGTGGGTTGATAATTCCTTCTCTTTTGATCAGATCAGTTGTTGAACACATTGCATACCTCTCATCCTGTAGACATTGAAAATAGGAACAAAGGCCCTTGAAAAGTAGGAACATCTAGCTAAAAATCTGGACCTCTAATTAGCATAAAATTTGAATACTAAATAGCACACAACTCCTCCCACTTCCAGTTGGAATGTAGGATACGACTCAGAAACATATGTTAAAACAGAGAGAGTGACAAAAATGATGGAAAAATATAAGCACATTAAAAAAGAGACAGTGCAGCATTTGCAGACTTTAATGAACAATATCTCAAAATTCTGCCACACATTGGCTTAGCTAGAGTTTGTGCTGCCTGGGGCTGTTTTTGAGTTTGCCAACCCCCCCTCACAAAATCATGGTCAGATGGGACCTGCTCCATACACAACCCTCCCTCTCACAGCCATTCCAGTGTCCCATTACTTGGCTATTTCTCCCCATTTACCTTAAACACTGTAACGTGTATACTGCTTTATGCTTTACTTCTACAATGATTATTTGAATTTCGTTTAAAGCTTTTATTTTAAATTTTATAGCACAAACACTGACAGACATCTGCTAAACAAAGCAATACAGTCTCACAATGAAAACAGACTTAGCATTAAAACTTCTCTGCCCTTGAAACTCACATTCATTGAAACCCACATTCAAAGGAAATGCATCTGGCCAGTGGCGAATAAAATTTACCTTTGGGCTGTTTTCAAATGATAGGCCCTATGCAGACGTATTTAAGACCATGCAAACATACATGTGCTCTTTGATTCACCTTCCTGATTGTATTGAATTATATTCCTTGTATAATACAGCACACTTGTTAGAGCATGTTTTAAATTTATTGTTTTGAACATTTTTCCAGTAAGCAATGAAACAAAATACATAAACCAATAATGACAAAACTGCCCAATTCAGACCATTTCAACCATAAAAGGCCACTCAAACTTCTATCACAATTCACCAATATCAGTAAATATGCACAATCTCTGCAGAGGTAAAATCATCTAAATAATTCCACATTAAAGAGATCTGTGACTAATGAAGATGTTGCTGCTAGCAAACAACTTTATATTTTATTGTTTCACCTACAAATAAAGTGCCTGTTGCCCTTAAAGAATAAATTGCATATGTTTCATTAAAAATAAGCTAGTAATATTGTAATAGGGAATGGATGGTAAACTGATAACAGTTTCATAGTTACTAGGTATCTCCTCCAAAGGAGGACATTGTCAGAACTGCAGCATCTACCCCCTTTAAAGTACAACACAGTACAGTGTCAGTAATCCTAAATGCTGTGAGGGAAGAAACCACAGCCTTCTGCATCAAAAGCAAGTATATTACCTGTTGTGCTACTAACAATGCAAACAGACTTGACATAAGCAGGACTAAACTACTCTTCACCTGAAGCTCTCAGCTTCTTGTAAAATCCACTTGACACTCAACTATATCACTCAACTTTGCAACACAAGAAATCTGGAAAAAGCCAAAATGTATTGGGTGGGGGACAAAGCAGCAAAACCATGAACACATTTTAAACGTTGCTTGTATAATCTTAGAAAGTTGTTAGAATAAAATGTTTTGTGTTACCATGCATTTCCTGAAAGACAGGAAGAGTGAAAATTAAATTGCTATCATTATTTAGTGACTTCACTTCTCACTGATTTGCTAGTAAACCACACATTTTAAGAGTAGCAGACCAAAAGTATGAACTAAACATTCTATGAAAATCTGGACAGTTGAGAGCTATGGACTCAACTCCTTGAATCATAAACAAGTGGTGGTATGGGTAGAGAATTCAGGCTCTTGCTCCTTGTACCTAAGGTACAGGGTTTGAGCCTGAGTAACACTAACCACGAGGTATACCTAACTGATACCAAAAAGCAGCAGTAGTAAACTAAATTCCCTTACTTAAAGAGGCAGCAGAAATAGGAATTTCAAATGGGAAGAATCAATTGGACAGGACAGGAAGAAGCCGAACACTTGTAAACACGATTTCAAATAGCACGGGCGTTCAGAAAGAACAGGATGTCTGTGCATGCCCAACACATGCACACACGTTGATGCTACGGGACCCTGTTCTTAAAGGAGAAAGTACAGATTTTTGTAACTAAATGTGACAGTCCCAAAAAGTGCTTCCCGGGGTAGACCGCCCCTCTTGACCCCCCCACCCAACATCTACGCCACTGCTGCCACACAAGGTCATTTATTTTCCTTCAGAAAAAAGAAGATGTAAGGCGTGTGTCCTCTTGCTTTAAATTATTGGTGCTACTAGTATGTTGGTTCTATGCAGTGTAGTTTTCAATGTATTAGACATTGTCAAACATCACATATGATCAGGGGGCTTCTGAAAATTGTATGAAGGGGTAAATCAAGCCTGAAAATATGGATATTCTTCCAAAAATAGGGACATCCTTTGCAGGGGTAAATCAGTCCTAGAATAGGAATGTTCCTCCAAAACAGGTGCAGTTGAGAGTCACTTTGGGATGTACCTCACCAGACTTCAATCAGTTGAAAAGATCTCAGAGGTTCTTAACAGACGATGGTAGGCTTAAAATCCCTACCAGAAAAGACTAGAAGCACCGTTTCCTCTTTTCTGCATCTTACAGACTCCTCAGAAGAGGCCTATGCCTTGTCTTCTGACAAGTCACAAAAACAGTAGTCCAAGATCTCTAGTACCTTCACAAATCAAGCAAGTCCCATAAATATCAGAGATCCGTACTATGATTCCCTTGTTCTAGATTTTTCCATTTATTAAATTTCTCCCAGCAATAGGGCTTTATACACATGTTCTTTGGAACTATTTTCCTTATTCAAAATAACTTGCCCCTTCTCCTTCCTCTTTTCACCGATATTGTCTACATTTACTGCTTTGTTCCCTTATTTTTATAAAGCACTGATTCTCCTATTTTGCTTTGTCTATCCCTGTTAGACAGATTGTTAAACCTGTCATGTTTGCAGCCACCTCTGAGGTTCCTGTGTGCCCTACTGCTGCTGCTGAACACCCAGACAATTTCTAGCATCACAATAAAAACAACAAAACCAAGGAAATAATTGTTTGCATGTACATTTTACGTGCACCTTTCAGTTAGTAATAATGATGGAAATTAGTACAGTTAGTTGCTGTGCATTGCAGTAGATTCCCTAAGTTCTGACTGATGCACCTTATAACAACAACAATAGGTATACGGCGAAGGTTCATGACTTATTCATATAGCTACTTGCAGGGTGTGTGTGTGTGTGTGTGTGTGTGTGTGTGTGTGTGTGTGTGTGTGTGTGTGTGTGTGTGTGTGTGTGTGTGTGTGTGTGTGTGTGTGTGTGTGTGTGTGTGTGTGTGCGTGTGTGTGTGCGTGTGCGTAGTCTTCTGTCAGAAAATGATCACAGGTAACAAACTCTAAAATTATTCTCTCTCAGACAGAAATAGACACTCCAGTTCTTTTTTTTTTTCGTCTCAAAAATATGTTTACAAGCAATGGCACACAAATTAGTTTTACAGCAACACAAATTAGTTTTACAGCAACAATGATTCATTGCATCCAGTTATTAAGTAGGTAACAAGTAAATGTATCTGCAGTTGAGGTTCATGGGAAAGCAGACCTCTAATTGATTTGTTTTCTTTCAGTGGAGATGTAATGAACACACACTATAAAGGAGAGATCCTGCAGAGTCCAATCAAAAAGTGAGATTAAAGCTACAGGTTGAGTGTTTTTTTTTTCTTTCTTGTCAATAAACAACAGCCTCCACTCAGGCCCAGAGCAAAGCAAGTCGATACTAATAACAAATAATCAGGCGTCTGGCAGGGTAAGACAGCTATATGTAACACAGAAGCAACAACTGTGTAGCTATAAACATCAAACTAATCCAATGTTCCATGAGAAGGTTCAGTGCTGTTTAGAGTTTGTAAAAAATAAAATGTCTAGACATTTTGTAATCCACTTTGACTAATTTCTGAGTGATAAATACATTTGTCATTGGTCGGGTGACCTATTTTATTTACATCTTAGCAAAGAGGTCAGCGAGTTTGTTTGCTACATGTACTGAAATATTATTCATTTGAATGATAATTCCTAGCCTCTCAGGAGAATTTGTTTATCCCACAAATCAGGCTAGATACAGGAGGAATGCGTTTTAGTAGTAAGTTCCTAACTGCAGTTGGAATTCTTACAACTTCACATCCTTCAAACACCTTCTTAATATCTACATTAAAGGGAGGGATGAATATACCCATTCTGTATTTTAAACTAGTTCTTTTTAATTACATAGGTATACCAATTCTGTATTGTACTGCCTTTTGTTGTATTCTAGCATAGCTGCTGTTTGCCTTTTCCCTCTGATCTTTGTTACTCTCCCAGGCTGTGGCAGAAAAATGCTCCATTTTTCAGCTCATAGACCTATTGGTCCCAAAATAAATACATAAATAAATAACTAAATACATACATACATACAGATAGATTGACAGTCAGACATACAGACATACATACAACTGCAAAAGGCTGCCAAGATGTTTCTTTTATTGGTGACTTGATTTCAATGCTCATATCATGTAATCTGGTCTCGCTCTTGAGTTCCTGAACAATTTTAAGTGTTGATCAACTTTGGGAATCTATTTTGTCATCTTATCCATTAAGATGTATTTACTGCTTATACAATAAGGTGTATTTGTTGCTTATTTAGTCTGGAACCTTAGCGGTAACACACAAGAGTGTGCTGAACTGGTGGTGATCAGTACCACCGGTCAAGGTGAAATAGCAAATCTACTGGATGATAAATTCAGCTCATACTTCACCTGTCCACTCCCCCCAACTCCATCAGGTGAAATTCCCTCCAATGTATGCCCCCTGGCTATCAGCAGGGACTAGATGCTGGCAACAGTTACTAAAGCTAATAACATTATCTCCGTAGGACAGCATCTCTGATTGCCTCCTAAACAGCCTAAAACATGACCTATCAGGATCACTTCAGGCACTCTTCAGCTACAGCCTTGAAACAGGCTACTTTCCAAGTGAATGGAGGACTGCAACAGTTATTCCCCTCCACAAGGATGGACCGGCAGCTGACCCAGGGAACTACAGACCCACCAGTCTAACAAGCCTAATATGTGAAGCCATGGAATGAATTATGACAGAAGTGATAAACAAAGACATGGGCAACCTACAGACACTGGACCCATCACAGTTTGGCTTTGTTAATGGAAGGTCATGCCTATGTAACCTGGTAGACTTCTATGAAAATGGATGAGGGTAAGTCATTGCATACTGTGTATCTTGACATAGTCAAGGCATTAGATACAGTACCCCACTCAGGCATTGTTGACAAGCTCTCTGAGCTATGCATAAACCCTTACATAACTTGCTGGATTGCTGGCTTGCTCGCCGACAGGACCCAAGAAGTCAGGATTGGTGAGACCCCCTCAACCAAGAGACTGGTCAGTAGTGGAGTACTTCAGGGCTCTGTGCTGGGCTCGCTCCTGTTTGGCACCTACTTCTCAGACATCAAGGCTAACATTAAAGGTGTCTGGCTCATCAAGTTACCAGATGATTGTAAATTGGGAGCTATTATAGATTCTGCCCAAGACACAAATGTCTTGCAAGTGGGTTTAACACAGAGAAATGACTGGTGCCAAAGCCATGGGCTAAAACTCAATGCCAAAAATCCATTATAATGCTCTTTGGGAAGCTGTCAAAGCAAGTTAGCTACTCTATCAATAATACTTCCCAAGACTCAGCCCAGAAATAAGGGATCTGGGAACATAAGTAGACAGCAATCTGGCCTTTCACTAACTTGTAGCTAAGATAATAAGAAAATAGTTCTATGTCACCCAACTTATTGGTAAGGGTATTGCATCCAGATCCAAGGAAGATATTGTACGACTCTACTCAGACCTTATCAGACCTGTTAAGGAATACAGTGCTCCCTATGGCATGTATCTAACCAGACACTTGCAGCAGTTGGGAATGGTCACAAAGCTTTCTCACCAGGAGAAACCTTTGTGACCATTCCCAACTGTTGCAAGTGGGAATGGTCACAAAGCTTTCTCACCAGGAGAATTCATGGCATGAATACCCTATCCTACAATGACTGCCTGAATGCTCTGTATCTGTATTCAGTCTCCTACAGGCTGCTGATCCTTGGCTTACAGTGCTTCCTCAGATCCAGCCCTGATGGATTTGTTGCATATGCTGTAAACAGACAGCACCAGAAACACTAGCTCCAGGGATCTGAACTTTGCTTGTGACATAAGCAGAACGTGCTGGATAGACTGATGTATGTCCCAAAGGATCCCCGCACTATGGAAGAGGCTTCCCATCCATGTAAAACAAAGTTCTTCCCTGACCTTATTCAAACAAAGCCTTGGCAACTGGATGGGAAATCACAAATTTACCCTCAGTCTGGTCCCCATGTCCCTTATGAAAAGAAGCCGTCAATAAGAAAAGCATTGTCCTAACTAACACCCTTCCCCTGCAGATCCTTAGCTACCTGCCTACTAACATCCTCAGTTGTATGATACTTGGGCTGCAAATGGTTTGTTGTTTGTGGCAGTCTTGTAAGGGCCTAGTGGCCATTAGCCAAGTTACCTATGAACCTATATATGTTACATTGTCTCAGTCAGTTTAAAATGCTTAGAGCTGAACTGGCTAGTGAAAGTTAACTTTACTGGTATAGAAAAATAATTTATTTTCTATTTACTTTTACCAAAAATCTTTATCGATAAAACAGATTAACTATTTTTGCATATTTTACTGTACACTATATTCCTTTTAAACTATGATGTTGTGCATGGAGTACATTTACTACACTCAAATATCAGTTAAATGAGATCCTTGGAAAAGGCACCACTATAGTGTGAGATCTAACTTTAACAACATTTAGAAGGGTGCTTAACAATTGTTTGGCACCCACCTAAGCTGTTAACATTGCATCTGGAGCTATAGTAGCAATGAACCAGAGTGTTATTTAACACATAACTGAGTGTACGTAACACCAGCAGAACAATAAATGGGTTAATGTTATCTGTTTCTGACTGCTGTCTACATTTTACTCTGTAAAACGCATTTGGAAACCAGCTGCTTCATGTACACAGAGAATACATAAAGAGTAAAGCTATTCCCAAGTACATCACTGAATTAAAAAGTCAACACAACAGACCTGTTTTTTTTCCTGTGGCTACTAGTACATAGTGCAGACAAAACTCCAAACACTGCAAAGAATTGTGATTGGATCACCGATCATAGCTTGAAATGATATATTCCTGCATAGATCGCAAGATTTATTTCTTGTGCTTTGCTCTCAAGGTGAATAACTTGGCATCCATGTCTCAAGCACATGATAAGGAAGTTGCGATCAGTTACCCAATCATAATCCTCTATGCCATAAATGGTATTCTCAGTTTTTACTGTAAAGTCAAAGGCAAAGTCAAAGTAAACTTTATTGTTGATCAGATATACACAGCAAAGCAAGCTGAAAGAAATTACGTTGCTTTGGTCCCCAAGCAAGACATAGCAATGAACACATAGTTTGAGCGACAGTAAGACTAATGCACATACAGTAATAATTAAAATATTAACAACATGATAAATTACCACAACTGGACAGGAAGACATTAGAAAATATTATACTAGTAGGTATTGCAAGACTATAACTTCGCATTGTGATTGCTTAGAATATCGCATTTCATCAGTTGTAGTATGATATATTCTGATGTTCATATTGTACATGTATGGAGTGATGACTCACTCCTGACTACTGCACATTCAGGAAGTAATAGCATAAGAAATCAGATAATTTCATTGATATTCTGTGTTTAGCTCCTAGCCTAGAGGGTTTTTCTTGCCATATAAGTGTTACATCTTGTGTTATTTCTGCTAAAATATCTGAGCTTTGGCTGGCCAAGATCTACTTGCAGCCAGCTGGACGTATAAGCGAATTTAAGTACACTTTTATCTGCACTTTTTCATATAGCACTGCATTTTATTTTTTTTCACTGAATATTAATTGACTTGAAAATTGTGGTCTGTGTGTCTCTACAGTTAGTTCCCCACCCTCTGTTCCTGTTTTTGTTTTGGTGTTAATCTTGCTGGCTTTGAAATTGCCGGCCCCTCTTGTAAATTTGTATTTGAATACTCCTGGGCCCATCTCATTTGAGTGCAGTGAGATCATATTCTGATTTCAGGCACTCCTACTAGTCCCATCTCTTCATAGGTTCATAGATTCATAGGTAGGTACTAGGCTATCGGCCCTGGGGCATATACAACCCCAGCCAAAAAGGTACCCTGGCTTTTGCCACCCAAGAAAATTATTTTCCTGTGCCACTGTCGAGCAGAGCCACAGAAGTGATCCTCGGCGTGAATTTCCTATTTCCCATCCAATCATCAAGATTTTTCTTGAAGAGTGCTAATAAGGAGCTTTGTTTGATATAGATAGGTAGTTTATTCCAGAGTTTGGGAAGTCTCTGGACAGGAATCTATCCCTCTGGCATGTTCTGTTTATTGTGGTGACAAGGTTTAGGTCCCTAGAACATGTAGCTCGGAGAGATTGGGATTTCTTTAAGTGGAGCATGTCCAACAGCTGTGGGTTTGGCATACCTTTGTATGTTAGGCAGAGATCACTTCTGAGTAGGCGATATGCGACAGAGTAAAGCTGGAGTTTTTTGAGATGGTCTACATAGGGCATCTGTTTGAGGCCGGTAATCCTCTTTGTGAGATATTTCTGCGGCCTTTCCAGTTGTTGTAGATGTCTTTTGAGGTACATACCAAAAGGGGCATTGTACTCTATAATGGGTCTAATGAGTGATGAGTAGAGGGGAACAATGACCTATTTTTTTCTGGATGAGAAACCTTTTGTGATGAGGTGTGCCACGTAGAAGGATTTCATGACTACTGTGATGATGTGATTATCAAAGGAGAGACTACTGTCCACCTGTATCACAAGGTCTCTTATCATACTTTCGGTGTTAAGTATACTACCGCCTGTGTTGTAGTTCATGGGTACAGAGTTTTTACCAAAGGGGATGACAATGCACTTTTTGGCATTGAGCTTGAAGCCATGGCTTTGACACCAGGCATCTGTCTCAGTGAGGCCCTTTTGTAGGATGTCCACATCGTTAGGAGTTTCGATTATGGCTCCTAGTTTGCAGTCATCTGCGAACTTTGTTAGCCAAAGACCTTCTGTATCAGCCTGTACTTCAGAGAAGTAGATACCAAACAGGAGAGGACCCAGGGATGAACCCTGTGGTACTCCACTTGTCACTGGTTTGAAGTCGGATTTGGAGTCTGCTACTTTCACAGTGTGGTTTCTGTCAGTGAGCCAGTTGGCAACCCATCTTGTGACATAGGGATTTATACCTAGTTTAGTGAGTTTATCTATAATTCCAGAGTGGGGGATGGTGTTGAAAGCCTTGGCAAGATCTAGATAGGCTGTCTGAACCACCTTACCCTCGTCTACGGCTTTGGTGACTGCTTCAAAGAAGTCTATCAGGTATAGGAGACATGATCTGCCTTTTACAAACCCGAACTGGGTGGGGTCCAGAGTTTGGAGATTACCAATGTCTTTGTTTATAAGTTCCATGATGATACTTTCCATGGCCTTGCAGACCAGGCTCATCAGGCTAATGGGGTGGTAGTTCCCAGGGTCTGTGGTGGCTCCCCCCTTGTGCAGTGGGATAACCGTCGGTGTGTGCCATTCAGCAGGCACAAAGCCTGAGGTGAGGCTATGATTGAACATGGTACTTAGGTGGGGTGCCAGTTCGTTCTATAGTTCATGTAGAACGCAGCCTGGGATGTTGTCTGGTCCCATGCATGCTGTTTTCTTGGCTTTGGAGAGTGTGGTTTTTACCTATACAGCCGTGATTACAGGAACTTTGCATGCTTCCGATATAGAGATGGGCTGTTTAGGGGGTGAGAGGGGGAGTAAAGTTAGCACTGAACCTATCTGCCAGGATGGTGGCAATATCAGCTGGGTCTGTATATTTAGTGCCATTGTGCTGTAACTCAGAGCAGATCTGAGTGTTGCCATTGAGATTCTTTACATAGCTATAGAATGCTTTGTGGGTGTCTTTGGAATCAGTGGCGATTTTGTTTTCGTAACTAGCTTTGGAGGATTTTTATCAGGGGTCGCAGCTTCTTACTGAGGCTGACCAGGGAGCTCCTCCACTCATGGGATTTTACTTTCTTTTGCCACCGTGTCTTCCTTCTGTTTTACAGTTTGTTTTTGGCAGGGGACCACCAGATTGGCTTCCTTTCTTTGGAGGATAGCATCTTGGTTCTGTTTGGGATAGCACGGTCCATGCACTCGTGTAAGTGCTTATAAAGTGTAATTGTGTAGGATTCAGTAGTCGTAACTGTATTGTCCATCTGCATGGGTGTCATGAAGTTCACCACTTCTGTTTTAAGAAGCATGAAGTTGGCTTTGGAGAAATTTTTTACCATGGTTTCCTTAATGGGGGTTGGGGGCAGGATGTGGATATCTAGGATAATTAGCTTATGGTCAGATCGGACCAATGAGGTGTTGACTTCAGGTGTGGAACACTGATCACTCATGTTGGTAATGACTAGATCTAGGGTATTGTTGCCCCTGGTGGGGGTGTGGATAAGTTGATCCAGGGCATTGGATTTTATGAATTCCAGAAAGCGTTGAGCAAAGGAGTTGGTACATGAGTAGTTTTCCCAGGTAATGGTGGGGTAGTTGAAATCGCCCATTATTAGGGTGTTTGGTTGAACCCTAATATTTTCCAGTACATCAAGAAAAGAGGAGTGGGAATCCTGGGGCATGGTGGGGGATCTGTAGCAAGCTACAATTTGGATTGCAGTTTTGCCCATAGTTAGTTGCACTTGGATAACCTCGGTTGTATTATGCTGAGCAACTAGCCTGGAGGTGTGGATATCCTTAATGAATATGGACACACCTCCACCTTTGGTGTTTCGGTCCAGGTTACATGGCCGAAAAGTGTGGTATGAGTTATAGCCTGGTAGTGCAGGGGTGCAGTCTGGAGCGTTAAACCAGGTCTCAGTGACTGCACAGATATCGATGTTCTACATTTTAAGGAGTGCCTCAAGTGAGTGCATTTTGAGATTTAGACTTCTAGCATTGAGTAGCATCACCCTCAGTTTTTGCTTGCCTGTTCTTGTTATGGTGATGAATTTGTCATTTGAACCTTGCCTAAAAAAGGCACTATAGTGGCAGCAAGAACCTTTGCCAGTATCTGGAATCCCAGGGGTGATAGGTGCAGGCCATCTCTGGCAAAGCATCGTGGTCTGTCGACCACGTCATCACAGGTAGACAGTTACTGGATCCCTTTAGAATGACACTAGAAGCTTAGCCAATTGTTGAAATCAATCATTTTGTCCTTATACTGCGACATCATTCTGGGTGATGGCAGAATGCTACTCAAGGCTAGGGTCATACCTGCCTGGGCTACAAGATCGGAGAGCTCTTCCATGTCTCTTTTCATGTAGTCCAGGGAGGTACATCTCAGGTCGTTCACACCAACATGGACAATGACAGAGTCATATTTATACTTGTTGTGGATTGACCTGAGTGCATGGGTTATGTGGCGGATCCTGGCACCTGACAGGCAGCTGACAGTAACCTTCTCCTTGTTTAGCCTGGTGAGTGGGACATTAGTGTGCCTGACTATAGAGTCACCTATGACTAGCATTTTGGGTACGTTGTTTTGCCTTATTGGCTGTGGTTGAGTGGCAAACTGAGTCTGCGGGCTATGTGTCATTTGGGTTGTGTTGGGGGGTGGAGGTTGCTTGCATTTCTGCTGTGGAGGTCTCTGTTGCTTGAGGAGATTATTTTTGAGAGCCTCCACAAATGTTTTTGTGTTTCTCTGTGTGGATTTTGGTGGTGTAGATTTAGTGAGACTATGATGAGTGTGGTGTGGTGCATTTCCCGCTTGAATGTCAAGTTCAGTCTTGGTTGGAGAGAGCTTTATCTCCAGTTTGGCTAGATAAGTGCATCTCTCACAGGTTGTAGTGTTGGGTGATAGGAGGAAAGGATTGTCTCTGTACATCAGGCAATTTCTACTAAGTGCAGAAGGCAGTAAATTAGAAGGCTACAGAAGACTGGGAGTTGACCCTTGGATATGCAAATCTGAATAAAAACTGTTTTACTCTAGTTGTAACTGTATCCACTGTGTACAAAGAGAGCATTTGGGAGTTACAACTCTTGTAGCCTTTTAATCCTGCTCTGTTCCCTCCCTCAAAAAAAAAAAAAAGTAAATATATATATATATATATATATATATATATATATATATATATACTTTATTCAGCTGTTCTTATTGTAACTGTCTTAGTTTGCTGTTCTGCATGCTATCTGTTCAGTTGCTCTTACTCTGCACTTATTACTGCTTGTAAGTAGCCTTCTAATTTACTGCCTTCTGCACTTGTATTTAGTCATTTGTTAATTTAATTGCATTTATTTAAACTGTATTTGCCGTAATATTGCTACACACTCAAGTGTGCTAGCCTGCACTGCATTTGAATTGTATTTACTGCTGTATTAGCTGCTTTTCTGTAAAAAAATAAAAAATAAAAAAATCTAAGCTTGTTTGCTGTCTTTCCTGTAACTTGTCTAGTCCAGGTACAGATTTGCTGTATCCAGGACTCTTTGTAAGCTTCTGAGCACCCAAAGCCTTTCTGTGTCAGAAGGAAGCCTTCTAGCTTATCATTGGGAGTGGTAAGTACTAGGTAGCCTATCTACAACAAGAGGAGTGGTTTTTGGCCCAGAAATTGTAGTTTATTGACCATTTGGGCAGTTTTTCAACTTTCTGGTTTAAAAGCCTGCATTTGCGCTTGTTTCCTGCCTTTCCTGTAACTAGTCTAGTCCAGATACAGATTACTGTATCCAGGACTGTTGGTAAGCTTCTGAGTCCCCAAGCCTTTCTGAGTTGGAGGGAAGCCTTCTAGCTTATCAGTGGGAGTGGTAAGCACTTGGTAGCCTATCTCCCACAAGAGGAATGGTTTCTCACCCAGAAATTGTAGTTTATTGGCCGTTTGGGTAGTTTTCCATCTCTTTCAACTTTCTGGTTTAAAAGACTGCTTTGCACTTGTTTCCCGCCGTTCCTGTAACTAGCCTAATCCAGGTACAGATTTGCTGTATCCAGGACTGTGTGTAAGCTCCTGAGCCCCAAGCCTTTCTGTGTTGGAGGGAAGCCTTCTAGCTTGTCAGTGGGAGTGGTAAATAATAGGTAGCCTATCTATCACAAGAGGAGTGGTTCCTGGCCCAGAAATTGTAGTTTATCGGCCATTTAGGCAGTTTTTTCCATCTCTTTCAACTTTCTGCTTTAAAAGCCTGCATTTATGCTTGTTTCCCACCTTTCCTGTAACTAGTATAGTCCAGATACAGAGTTGCTGCATCCAGGACTGTTGTCATTCTAAGGGGATCCAGTATCTGTCTTCTTGGAATGACATGACTGACGGACCTCGATGCTTTGCCAGAGATGGCCGGCATCTCTCAGCCCTGGGTTTCCGGATACTGGCTAAGGGTCTTGCCACCCCTATAGTGCATTTTTTAGGCAATGTTCCAAAAGCCAAATTACCACCATAACAGCTATAAATAAATGCAATCTGTGGGTCATGTTGTTCAACACTAGAAGTCTAAATGTCAAGATGCACTTGCTCGAAGCACTCCTCAAAATGGAGAACATCAACATTTGTGCTGTAATGGAGACCTGGTTTAAAGCAGCAGAAAGCACACCTGCACTACCAAGCTATAACTCATTTCACTCCTTTCGGCCCCAAAACATGGACTGAAGCTCCAAAGGCGGTGGTGTCTCCATATTTACAAAGGATATGCACACCTCCAGACTAGTAGCCCAGTGTAACGCATCTGAGATACTTTAGGTACAACAAACATCGGGTAAGACTGCTATTCACATCGTAGCCTGCTATAGGTCCCCAACCATGTCCCAAGACTCTCACTCCACATTCCTAAGCACCCGGGAAACTGTTAGGGTCCAACCCAATGCTCTCATACTAGGTGACTTCAGCTACCTCTCCATAAACTGGGAAAACTACCCATGCACCAATACACTGGCCCAATGCTTTCTGGAATTCATCATTTCCAGTGCCCTGGACCAGCTCATTCTTACCCCCACTAGAGAAAGCAACATCCTTGACTTGGTTATTACTAACATGGGCAACTGTTGCTCTACACCAATAGTCAATTCCTCCCTGGTTAGATCCAACCACAAACTAATCACCATGGAAATCCACATCTCACCCACACCCCCCACCAAGGTAACCACCATGAAAAACTTCTCCAAAGCAGACTTTGGGCTCCTAAAAACAGAGGTGGCTAACTTCACGGTACCCATGTCAATGGAAAATAGATGCATGACTGCCAAATCGTACACCAATGCACTGTACGAACACATACATAAATGCATGGAACTAACCATACCCAACAGAACCAAGATGCTCTCCTCCAAAAAAGAAAGCCAATCTGGTGGTCCCCTGCCATTAATAAACTCTACAACAGAAGGAAGAAACTGTTGCAGGAAAAGTTGAAGTCCCAAGACTGGAAAAACTCCCTTATTAGCCTCAAAAAAAGTTGAGATCCCTCATCAAAACCTCTAAAGCCAGCTATGAAGGCAGAATTGTGGAAGACACTATAAACAACCATAAAGCCTTCTATAGTTATATCAGGAATCTCCATGGCAATACCCAGGTTTGCTCTGAGTTACTGCACAATGGTACCTCCTATATTAAGCCAACATATATTGCCAACATACTGGCTGACAGATTCAGTGCCAACTTTAACCCTCTCCTCCCCTCTAAAGGACCAGTCACAATACAGGAAGAATGCCAGGAACCCAGCATTACTGCAGCACAGGTTAAAGCTGCGTTGTCCAAGGCCAAGAACACAGCTTCAATGGGACCCAACAATATCCCTGGATGTGTTCTACATAAACTACAAAGTGAACTAGCACCAGATCTGTGTGCCCTGTTCAATCACAGCCTCAGCTTAGGCTTTGTCCCTACAGAATAGTGCACTGCCACAGTCATCCCTCTCCATAAAGGGGACGCAACTACAGACCCTGGGAATTATCGCCCCATTAGACTGACGAGTCTGATATGTAAGGCTAAGGAGTGCATCATTATGAACCTAATTAACAGCGATATAGGGAATCTCCAAACTCTAGATCCCACACAATTTGGTTTTGTGAAAGGTAGATCATGCCTGTTCAACCTGGTTGACTTCTTTGAGTCAGTCACCAGAGCTGTGGATGAGGGCATGGCAGTTCATACAGCCTACCTTGATCTGGCCAAGGCCTTTGATACCATTCCCCCACTCAGGAATTACTGATAAACTCACCAAACTAGGCATCAACCCCTATATCACTAGGTGGGTTGCAAATTGGCTCACAGATAGAACCCACAGTGTGAAAGAAATGGACTCCAAGTCAGACTACTGACCAGTCACGAGTGGAGTCCCACAGGGATTGGTCCTGGGTCCTCTCCTGTTTGACATCTTCTTATCAGAAGTCCAGGCCAACACGGAGGGACTCTGGCTGACCAAGTTGCAGATGACTGCAAGCTGGGAGCCATTATTAACTCCACAAGTGATGTAGACATCTTACAGAAAGGCCTCACTGAGATCAATGACTGGTATTGAAACCATGGCCTTAAGCTTAATGCCAAAAAAATGCTTTATCATCCCCTTTGAGAAAAACTCAGTTCCCACTAATTAGCACATTGATGGGAGCCCAGTGAACACTGAAGGTGTTATAAGAGGTCTGGGGACACAGGTTGTCAGCAACCTCTCCTTCGACCACCACATTGCCCCTGTGGTCAGAAAGTCCTTCTATGTGGCACATCTCATTACCAAGGGTTTTGCATCCAGGAAGAAAGAGGTCATCATCTCTTTCTACTTTTCCCTCATTAGGCCAATCATCGAGTATAATGACCCATTTGGCATGTACCTCACTAGGCACATGCAACAGCTGGACAGGCCACAAAAGTACCCCACAAAGAGGATCCTAGGCCTTAAACACATCCGACATGGACAGACTCAAAAAACTCCAGCTATTCTCTGTCTCATATCATCTACTAAGAGGCGATCTCTGCTTGACTTACAAAGCCATGTCTGACCCAGCTCTGTTAGAAATGCTACATCTAAAGAAATGCTAATCCCGCTGCACCACACGATCCATAGACCTCAACCTCATTACCACAATCAACAGAACATGCTGGAGGGACAGGTTCATAACCCAGAGAATGCCCATGCTCTGGAATAGACTTCCCATACATGTCAAGCAGAGCACCTCACTGGCCCTCTTCAAGAGAAATCTTGATGAGTGGATGGGAAATAGAAAGATCTGAAGTAAGGACTTCATTTATCAGCAACCTGTGGGTCTTGGATCCGATATCGGGTCTGAGCCGGCAACTTGTTTCAAGCTAATGGATCCGAGCTCCTAGCTCCTCCCCTCACCCATAATCCCCTGCCAACCCTCCATGACCTCAGATCTAGTTTGCTGCGCTTGTGGATAGCTGGATTCCTTTGAGCTCGACTAGTAATCGTCAGTTAAGTGTGTTTTTTCTGTCAAACTTTCTTCTTTTTTACAAAAATATAAAGTTTGTAAGTGTTAGGTGCCCTGTAGTGTAAAAATATTTTTCTTTTAATTAGTTTTTTTCCCTCCCTTCGCTGGTCGTTAGTGAGTGTGCGTGTGTGTTGTGTTTTGGGGCCTATGTGTTTGTGTAACACTACCTTTTCTTTTAAGTATGGCTGAGGCCCCAAAAGCCATTTTTACTAAATGTACCGAGTGTGGCCATAAGCTCTCCCCGGCTGATGGCCACACTCGGTGCGTTCGGTGCCTTGGGGTTGAACACCTCACCTCAGGCTGTACCATTTGTGCAGCGTTCAACCCCAGGGCACTGAAAGAGCGGAGGTCGAAGCTGGTCTTGTCGGGACTTTTACCCCCGGACTCGGCTCCGGCCTCAGCTGCTCCCGTGGCACTACCACAGGCTGTGGTTGCTGCCACTCCTGCCCCCCTTCCTTCGGCTGGGACTCAAACTCCCGCTAAAGTGCCAGAGGACAGGGAGGCCAGGAGGGAGAAACGGAGGGAGAAGCACCACAAGCGGCGGGCCAAGGCCTCCGCTTCAGCCCCACCAGCTAAGCGGGCTTCTCCCTCCACTGCTTCTAAGTCTCCTCTTCGGCTCTGATCCCCTTGTTTCTCCCCAGGGCCCGAGGAGGAGGAGGCCCGATCTCCATCAAGGTCATCGAGGCGGCATTCCAGGCCTGCCTCGGTGGCCTCTTCGAGATCGACGTTCAGCATGTCTGATGCAGACTTGGACCGGATGATGCGAAGGTTCATCCAGGCCCAGTTGCAGATGGGAGTGCTCTTGCCTCCCCCCCCTTTGGGGGGGAGCTCGACACCTTTTTTCCATCCTATTGCTCCTTCTCCAACCCGCTATCCGGGCTCGGAGCATTCGGAGCCGAGCAGCGTTGGAGCCAGGGGTGGGTCGGTGCCGACAGTACCTGGTACTTTGGATCCGACCCTGCCCTCGAGCCTGTCGGATCCGACCTCTCGGAGCCGTGGCCCGAGCTTTGGATCTGAGGGATTCAGTGTGCCTTCGGCTCCATCCAGGTTGGAGCGCACTGGTCCTTCGGATCCGATGGTCTCGGTGCCGGTTCCGATCCCTTCATCGGATCCGAGTGGGAGCCGACTCTTGGAGCCCAGAGAGAGTGGTTTCCCCCTCAGCCTTTGATGTAGTGGAGAGGGCTCTGTTGAGAGCATACGGACCCCCGGCCCTTGTCTCGGCTCCACCCTGCACTCCCTCTCTGCTGGGCCAGGCTTCCATCACCTGGCCAAAGGGACAGCCTGCTTCAATGTCCCCGATGGTTCCATTGGAACAGGATGTTGCTGGTGAGGCCTCCTCAGACAGCCCCCCCGAGGAAGTGCCCCGCAAGCATAAGTGCAAGAGGAGGCACGTGGACTCCCCTGAGTCCTTAACTGAGGACACGGACTTGGATGAAGGGGAAGGCTCCCCAAGATCACCCCCTGAGGATGTCTCCTTTGGAGATATCATGGAGATGCTGAGGATCAGAGGTGGGTGGTCTGCCCCCAAGTCTTCCTCCGACGAGTCCATGTTTCTGGAGGCATTTGAAGCAGGCCCGTCTACCTCTTGGCTGTCCCCTCTAGCCGACTCCTTGGTGGACCTTATTACCACCAGGGCGTGGAAGGATCCGGACACCGTGGAGCCAATACCCAAATGCCCGGACAGAATACTAAGCCCCCCCTCAGACCGGTCGCACTGGAGCAAGGGTCCCCCCGTAGATGCCATGTTGACGGCAGCAGCCACGAAGAGGGAACTAGCTCAGGAGAGCCCCTCAGTCCATCCACCAAGCAAGGAGTCCCGCTCGATGGACCACTTAGGGAATCGAGTTTTTAGTTCAGCGACCTTCTCGGTAAGGTCTCTGAACTATATGGCACATGTCATCAGGATGCAGCGGGATCTTATCAAAGAATACGCTGCCTCCCCCCCTGAGTCCATGTCGGCGGAGGACAAACAATTGTACTCCACCCGAATGGCCACTCTGAGATCCATTTCAAATACCTCTATGCGGCTATTGTCCCACGCCACCGAGGGAGCCACTAGGGCTAGCAGAGCAGGCCTAGTCATGAGACGTCAGGCCTGGCTCCATCATTGTGACTTTGTGGAGCCCTTTAAAGCATCTTTTACGAACGCCCCTTTCGATGGTTCTGCCCTGTTTGGCAGAACGGTTCGCGAGACACTTGTCCAGAGCGAGAAGGAAGGGAAGACGTTGTCTGCCATCGGAGTCCACTTCTCTGCGCCCCAGCGGTCCTTTTCGAGGAACCAAAAGGGTCAGAAGAAGATGTGGTTCCGGAAATCGCAACATTCCCAACCCGCTCCGGACAACCAGTCCTTCCGTGGCAGAGGAGGACAGGGAGGATGCCGCCCCAGGTGCAGAGGGGCTCCAAGAAACTTTGGGTCCAGAGAACCTTTCTCTGAATGGCCCACGCAGCAGCCCTGAAGGGTTGCCCGACTGCTCCACTCTGGAGGCAGTCGGGGGGCGCTTCTCGGAGCAGCTAGCGGCATGGGAGTCCATCACGACAGACCGCTGGGTGCTTTGAATTATATCCAGACGGTACAAAATACCATTACTTCATGTCCCCAAATTCAAGAACCTCCCCGATGTACCCACCCGATCAGAGGGAGGCTGCAGCCACAGAAATTCAGCAGCTGCTAAGTAAAAGAGCCATCCAGCCCATCCCCCAAGTCCAGCTCAGATTAGGGTTCTACTCCAGGTTCTTTTTGGTGCCAAAAAAGACGGGGGACTTGAGACTGATTCTAGACCTTTCCCACTTGAACCTGTCGGTAACCAAAGAAAAATTCCGAATGGTCACTCTTCAGTCTATTCTCCCCCTTCTAAGGGAAAACGATTGGATGTGCTCTATAGACCTCAAGGATGCGTACTACCACATTCTAATGGACAGACGATCCAGGAGGTTCCTCCGCTTCCGGCTGGGAGCCAGTCACTACCAGTTCAGGGTCCTTCCCTTTGGCCTCACCACAGCCCCCAGGGTGTTCACCAAGGTATTAGCAGTGATTGCGGCCCACCTGAGACTCCAGGGAATACAGGTCTTTCCGTACCTGGACGACTGGCTCCTGACCGCCCCAACAAGGCATCTACTTTGCTCAGCCAGAGATTTCTTTCTCCACCTAGCCCTACAGTTAGGCATCACCATCAATGCCGACAAATCCCTTCTGGCTCCGACACAAGCCATAGAATTCATAGGAGCCAGAATAGACACCAGAGAGCTACGAGCCTTTCTAACATCTGAAAGACTTCAGAATTTGCAACTCCATGTGTGGGCTATCCTCCAGTCAGAGACCCCACCAGCGGAATTGGTCCTGAGGGCACTGGGCTCCATGGCGGCAGTGATAACGCTCCTTCCATGCGCCCGTCTGAACATGCGGGTACTGCAATGGACCCTTCTAGTACAATGGTCCTTTCTGTCTTTTCCTCTTCATCACCCCATTGCTATCAGCAAGGCTTGCAGGAGGGCTCTATTATGGTGGCTCCATGTTTCGGACCTCCATACTGGCCAACCCTTCTGCACCTCTCCCCCTCTCACCACAGTGACCATGGACGCCTCCCGCCTCGGGTGGGGGGGGGGCATTATTCAGGCAGGACGGTCCAAGGCATGTGGAACGATACAGAGACCTCCCTGCATATCAATGTTCTGGAGATGAGATCGGTGCTGTACGCGTTGCAAGAACTTCAGAATCTCCTCCCCATAGGAACGATTGCAATTCAGTCGGACAACATGTCGGTTGTCTGGTACATCAACAAACAGGGGGGAACCAGATCTTACCCTCTATGCCGCGAAGCCATGAGAGTGTGGGAATGGGCAATCTCCACCAACCGCTTTCTGATTGCAATGCACATTCTGGGGAGGACCAACATCCTAGCGGACAGACTCAGTCGCACCCTTCTTACCCCGTATGAGTGGTCTCTCAACCAACTAGTAGCGAAGCAGATATTCGCAATATGGGGGCAACCCTGCTGCAATCTTTTTGCCTGTCCCTCAAACACCAAATGCGGCAATTTCTTCGCTCTGATTCCCCCTCCAGGGGAAACTCCAAGAGACACTGTGGTGCATGCTTGGCCACCCGGTTGACTTTATGCCTATCCTCCTCTACCCCTGATGCTGCAACTCTTACAGAAAGCCTCATGGTTGGGGAGCAGGATAATCCTCATTGCCCCATTCTGGCCTTGGCAAATTTGGTTCCCTTACCTGTGGTCTCACCTAGTGAATCCTCCTTGGATTCTGGATCCCAGTCCGGATCTAATCTCCCATCCATCGGACTTACCAACCCCAAATCTGGACAATCTGAAGCTGACAGCTTGGTTGCTCCAGTTCCACTCCTAGTTAGGACTCCCTGTATCTCTTCACCAGTCAAAGCCATCCTTGTGGCAGCGCATAAGCCCTCCACCAGGAAGTGTACCGCAGTAAATGGAAACGTTTCTCCATCTGGGTGGAGCATCATAATCTAGATCCCTTTATGGCTCCTCTTCCGTCCATGTTAGACTTCCTAACCGAACTTTTCCAGGAAGGCGCTAGTTGCTCAGCTGTCAAAGTGCAATTGGCGGCCATCTCACATTACCATGAGGGACATGATACAGGGCCTTTGATGTCGGCCAAGTTGTGTAAAACCTTTCTCAAGGGCACCTTTTTGCTTAGACCCCCTATAAAAGAAGCCGTACCACTGTGGGATCTTTCACTAGTTCTTCAAGCCTTGACTGCTCCACCTTTTGAACCTGCTGCTTCAGTCTATCTCAAATTCTTGTCCTGGAAAACAGCATTCCTTGTAGCCATTACTTCTGCGAAAAGAGTTTCGGAGCTTCAAGCTCTTTCTGTGAAGCCTCCTTATTTGATCTTTCACCCGGACAGAGTGTACCTCAGGATCAATCCCTCTTTCCTTCCCAAAATAGCATCAGAAACCAATATAAATCAATCCATAAATTTAACGGTTTTCTTTCCTAAATATAAGAATAAAGGAGAATACAAGCTGCACTCATTAGATGTTCATAGGCAGCTACGTTTTTATACTCATAGAATGGCTGGTCATAGACAATCCGACCAGTTGTTCGTTTCCTTTGCCAAATTTAATTTGGGGAAAGCAATATCAAAGGTATCTCTATCACGCTGGATTTCACAATGTATCCTATTAGCGTACCAAGCCTCTGGGAGACCCGCACCTGAAGGAGTTCACGCACATTCCACTCGTTCCATCTCTACTTCTGCGGCCTTCAAGTCTAGAGTCCCATTGGATGATATTTGTTCAGCAGCCACTTGGGCCTCATCTCATACCTTTATTAACCACTACAAACTGGACATGATTTCTAGAGGGAGAGCATCCTTTGGCTGTGCGGTGCTTCGCAATATCCTTCCATGATGGCCACCCAAGGTTCAGGTAGCTGGGGACTCTGTCCCACAGGTTGCTGACAAATGAAGTCCCTACTTCAGATTAAGAAGTTATGTACTCACCATAACGTTCCATCTGAGTAGGTAGCTTCATTTGTCTGCAACCATCCCCCCCTCCTTCCCCCTGACCTTCTTCGGATCTATCGTAGTTGGATACCCTTTTTGGGTACATATTGAGGGGCAAACTCGATCTGAGGTCATGGAGGGTTGGCAGGGGATTATGGGTGAGGGGAGGAGCTAGGAGCTCGGATCCATTAGCTTGAAACAAGTTGCCGGCTCGGATCCGATATCGGATCCAAGACCCACAGGTTGCAGACAAATGAAGCTACCTACTCAGATGGAACGTTATGGTGAGTACATAACTTCTTATTCACCCTGGGGATCACTCCAGTGGTTCTACTTGATAGAGGCACTGGGAACATATGTCAGGCCGCATGATGCCAGGGCACTTCTATGAGCTAGGCTTATAAAGCCTCAAGGGCCATTAGCCTAGTACACACCTATGAACCCCAACTTTTCTGACATTTTTTATTCTAAATTGGAACTAAGTAAAAACAATCATTAACATTCATTCAAAAAGGGTTTTCTGAATGGAAGAAATGTGAAATTGTCTTTTAGTGGTAAAAAAAAGATTATGTTATGGATTCTTGTTAAACAGTTTCCACTACAGTTAGTGTTGGTTATTCTATAATGTTAAGGTCTGATTTTAGGTCTGGGTTTTAGACCCTTGTGTTCTTGAACAATGTCTATTTATATTACTTAAACATTTCATGCAAAAGAAATTGGACCAAGTAAAGGCATGTCCAATGAATTAATAACTTGATAAAGGTCTAGATTTAAGACTGGAAATTACCAGTGAATTTTTCAAGAAACATGTCTTTACTAATTTTCTGAAAAGGCTTTAAAACCTTTGCTGTTGGTAACATTTTCAACCATTTTACTTTTGGTGTCTGAGAAGGGAAGTTTTTTTTCCTTTATTCCCTGCATCAAAGTTCAACGTATTAATGATATGCATGAGCAAATTTGATATGAAGTTATGATTCTCACAAATCAGAAAAATATAAGTAAACCAAAGAGATGAGATTCCAGAGCAATGTACCCTTTATCTAGTTACACTAAAAATTAAAAGATAATTCCCTCTCTTCTAATATGCTCTATGTGACTGATAAAGCAAACTATCTGATTATCACCCCATAGCTTCAGTAATGGGGCAGAAAAAATGGTTTTCAGTCACAGTCCTGCTACAGCTGTGTGCTCAGATTCACTCTTTAGTCCCATCTTTAACAACTTATTAATAACAAAATCTCTATATCAGATTTTTTGAAAATCATATGCAAAACTTGACATTTAAACTAAAAGAGACACAATCTACCCTTGCAACATGGTAGCTGCATAGGCACCGGAACCACAGAGTGAGGTGGAGGGAGCACCCCCCCACACACACACACACACACTTTTTACAGCTGCAAGATCATGGTGTTTTCCTTTAAGGAGGGCCCATTGGAGGATTCATGCGTGCATTGCACGCTAACGTGAATTTAAAACAAAAGCGCATAGATTACATCATTGCTGCTGCTAAGCCCAGTAAGAAATGCTCCATTTTATGAAGCTGCAGGTCTGTTTATGTACTTTTGAAGGTGTGTGTGTGTGTGTGTGTGTGTGTGTGTGTGTGTGTGTGTGTGTGTGTGTGTGTGTGTGTGTGTGTGTGTGTGATGTGCCAGTTACGTATACCTGGTGGTTGGAATTACCCAGGCTCAAACCCTGACCCTTAGACACAACAGCCTGCATTCTTCTGTACCCACACCACCACTTCTGATTCAGGGAGTTCAGTTTATAAGATTTTCACAGAACATTTGGCTCATACTTTTGGTCTGTTCCTCTTACAATTTGTGGTTTTCTGGCAAATCAGTGAGAATGGAATTTACTAAATAATGATAGCCCTTTAAGTTCCAGTCTTCCTATCTTTTTTTGGAAACACATGGTAACACAAAACACTATTTTAGCAACTTTCTACGATTATACAAGCAATATTTAAAATGTGTCCCTGGTTTTGGTCCTTTGCCCTCCCCAAATAAATTTTGGCTTTTTTCCAGATTTCTTCTGCTGTGAAATTGATGCATCTAGTCGTGTCAAGTGGATGGTGTAGTGGTAATGTTTTTGCCTCACAGCAAGAGGTTCTCTGGTTTGATTCTTGGCTGGGGTGCCGATTGTGTGGAGTCTGTATGTCCTCTCTGTGTTTGTGTGGGTTTCCTCTGGGTGCTCTGGTTTTCTCTCACATTACAAAGACATGCCTCTGGAGCATTTCTTCCTGTGCCTCTGCTGAAAATTGGCTTTGTCCCAAGTTGGAATTTTCTGGTAAACAAATGTTAAATAAATAAAAAAATTTACAAAGAGCTGAGAGCTTCAGGGGAAGAGAAGTTTAGTGTTGCTTATTCCAAGTCTGTTTGCATTGTTAGTAGCATAACAGGTAATAGCCTTACTTTTGATGCAGAAGGCTGGGGGTTCTGATGCAGATGGATCGCTGGTACTGTACTGGATTGGATGCTGCAGTCCTGTGAATGTCCTCCTTTGGAGGAGTTCCTAGTAACTATGAGTTTGCTATCCATTCCCTATTGCAATGTTACTAGCTTATCATTTTTTAATGTAACATGGGCAATTTATTCTTCAAGGGCAGCAGCCACTTTATTTGTAGATGAAACAATGAAATATAGAGTTGTTTGCTAGCAGCAACATCTTCATTAGTTAGAGATCCCTTTAATGTGGAATTATTTAGATGACTTACTTCTGCAGACATTTTGCATATTTGCTGATATTGGAGGATTGTAATGACAGATGTTTGAATGGCCTTTTATGGTTGAAATTTTCTGAAATGTGTAGTTTTGTCATTATTGGTTCATACATTTTGTTTCATTGTTTACTAGAAGACTGTTCCAAACTACAAATTCACACATTCTAACAACTGGTGCTGTAATGTATAAGGAATATAATTTAATACAATCAGGAAGATGAATCAAAGAATGCATACATGTATGCATGACCCTAAAAATGTGTTTGAAAACAGCCCAGAGGAAAGTGTGAAAGGCTCAAAATCATGGGCAAATGTTAAGCTTTACTTTTGTTACCAAAGCAATGGATGAAGGTAAAACAGTTCACACCACATTACCTTGACCTGGCCAAGCCTTTTGCTACAACCCCCTACTCAGGTGTAGTACAAAAGATGAATAATGTAGGAGCAAACACTTGCATCACCAGCTGGACTGCCAACTTGAATTCCTAAATGACTTAACCATCATGCAGGAAGTTTTGTCCCAAATTATAACTGGTGTCAAAATCAAGACAATGCCATCTGAGAACTGACCCACCAGTGACCTAACTTTTGACCAACGTGCCCAGAGTCATAAGAAAGCCATTCTGTATTGCACAGCTTATAAACACATTGATTGTGACTAGATCTAGAGATGTTTTTTGTCCCCCATCTACAACGCTCTTATTAGGTCAATCATTTTGTATAATGCCCACTTTGGCATGTATCTGTCCAGCCCCATACAACAATTGGAATACCTTCAGAGATACTTTACTAAAAGGATGCAAGTCCTAAACAATAGGTCTTGCACGGACCACCTCAAAGATTTACTATACTCAGTATCCTACAGAGTGCTTAGAGATGACATGTTCTGCCTCTGACCTAATACAGATAGACCTTCTGAACATCAGCAAGTCAAATGGCATCAGATAAACTCAGTCCAGGTATCTAAACTGGATGTTGTAGAGAGATGGATATATATCGCAGAGGCTACCACTGTTCCATAAAAATAAAACAAAGCTCATCCGTCCATATTCAAATGCAACTTGGATCTAAGAATGGGTAATAGAAAATGTACTCCAGGATTGCCCCTCATGCCACTAATGGATAGAGGCAGTTTCTAAATGCTGCATCCCTTACATGGGTCCCCTCAAATTATCTATGCTATGATCACAGTTATTCTTACTAGGGCTAACATACAATTATCAGCCATGGGATAGGTGAGACCAATCAGAAAATGTTAATTCAAGCACCAAAAAGGGAACTGGTTAAGCTTAAAATGTCATTCAAGTGAACCTATGTTGTGGTAGTAAATAGTTATAATAAATTGCCCTTTTTAGATCACTAAGTGCCCCTCTCACCCTCCGCTCCCCCCAGTCTTCAACAGCTTCTGGCGCCTATGGGTAGCTAATGCTTGTATTGAGCCCCCATTTTTCAAATATCGAATGTGTTCTATAATTCTATAGTGCAACCGACCTTTAGTTTCCTACATAAAATATGTGTCACATGACTTCCTGTCACATCTGTGACAATACATTCTGACTGTCTCAAATGTGTGGAAAATAAAGTCATATATCAACAGGGGAACAGACAATTAGGAAGCTGTTGTTATGTTATTTAAATATTTTTGCAGGGCAAGCTTTACACTCTAGATCCCTTAACATCAGGGCTACACCCTCGACATTTTTTGCTAATTGTTGATACTAATTCCAAGGCTCAGGCACCTTGGAGTAGGAAACATACTCTGAGGTACTGCAGCCCCATGCTTACTATTTATACTTCAAATTTATTTTAGGTTCTTACAATTAAACCTATCACAAATATATCTTTGGAATTACAATAAAAACATATATTATACCTAAACTTCACAATATGACCGTACCTCTCAACTGTACAGATTTTTTCAGAATGTTCAGATATTTATCACTTAGTTTTAGTATATTTCTGATAAAATTTTGGTTTTCTGACAAATCATTGAGAGTTGAAGTCAGAAAATAATGAAAAAGATTTGAGTTTCTGACTTCATATCATTCAGAAAGGCCATCCTAATGCAAAACCTGTTATTCTATTAACTTTCTAAGTTTGTAAGAGCAATATTTAAAACGTATCCCTATTTTTGGGCCTTTCTCCCCCCATTGTGATTGTGTCCAGATTTCCTGCTCTAAGAGGTTGACAGGTATGAATATGATAAGAGGTATGGGGACCCATGTAAGCGACTGCTAACCTGATAAAAGTGTTTTTTCCTGCTACTACCTGGGCGACTGTCCGATCTAGCTAAACTGCAAATATTTCTGCTTCTTGAACTGTTTTAAACTGTCTAAAGTTGTTTTTGCACCTGCACTTTTAAAGTTTGTCCTGTTTGTTGCATTTACTTGTTGAGGCTACACACTCAAGTGCGCTAGCCTGTGTTACATATTTATTGCAATTTCCTGCTGTTTGTTGCAAAAAAAAAAAAAAAAAAAAAGTTATCATTGTTTCCCATCTTTCCTGACCTAGAGTAGTCCAAATACAGGCTTTGCTGTATTCTGGACTTTTGGAAAGTTCCTGTGTTGCCATTTCCTTTCTTGGATAGAGGGAGGCTTCTTTGTTCACCAGTGGCAGTGGGGAGCTTGGAGCAGCCTATCTGTCCCTGGAGGAGTGTTCCCAGCACAGGAATCTGGTAGTCTGTTGGCTGTTTTGGGCCAATTTCTAGCTCTTTCAAGTCCACCTGTATAAAACCCGCTGTAGCGCGGCTTTGCTTTGTGCATAGCACGGCATCGAGCAGCGCCGCTTATTTGGGTTTGAGCCTTGGAACTGATCTAGTTCTCATAATAAACACACTATTCCAATGCTAAAGCCTAGCACTTGCTCACTAAAGCAATTATATAAGTCAGCACTAAAAAATTAAAAGCACTACACCCTCACAAACTCCCCTTGAGTAACTTGTTCCCCATTGGCCCTTTTTTCAATTATAAAGGAATTCCCAATACTATTCTAGCATGTCCAAAGGTCAGTTGTGAATCTCCTCTCCGGTCCAGCTGGTGAACCTGGGAATCTTGAGGCAATGTTACAACTGCTTAATGTACACAGACAACCCTCTCCTCCTCCCAACAAATTCCAACACATGTGAGAGATGCAACCATATAGCCAAACTGGAGGCTAAGCTCTCTCAACTCAGTACTGGCGTAACCAGTCAGGAGGAGAAGGAAACCACACTCACTACAATTCCAGTCTTACACAGCAAACCAAACACATGAACACACAAAAATATACTTGGAGGCTCTAAATAAAAATCTGCCTAAGCAGCAGAGACCTCCAAAGCAGACACCCAAGCAACCGCTACCCCAAAACAAAACACGTGCAACACATAGCTCACAAAGCCAGTGTGCCAAACAGTCACAGCCCTTAAGGCTAAACAACACACCTGATACACTTGTAATAGGTGACTCTATCATCAGGCACACTGACGTCCCGCTCACCAGGCTGAACAAGGAGAAGGTCACGGTGAGCTGCCTATGGGGCGCTAGGATCCGCCACATAACACAAGCACTCAGGTCACTCCAAGGCAAGTACAAATATGACTCAGTCATTGTCCATGCTGACCTGAGACGTACCTCCCTGGACTACATGAAAAGAGACATAGAGGAGCTCTCTGAGCATGTAGCCCAGGCCGGTATGACCCTGACCTTGAGTAGCATCTTACCCTCACCAAGAATGATGCCACAGTATGAAGACAAGATTATCAATTTCAACAATTGGCTTAAGTATTGGTGTCATTCAAAGGGGATCCAATGCCTGTCAGCCTGGGATGACATGCTCGACAAGCCACGATGCTTCGGTAGGGACGGCTTGCACCTGTCACTCCTGGGCTTTCGGATATTGGCAAAGGCTCTTGCTACCCCCATAGTGCCTTTTTTAGGCAAGGCTCAAAAGACAAACCCACCTCCATAGGTATCACAAGGGATAAGAAACTAAGAGTAATGCTACTCAACGCCAAAAGTCTAAACCTCAAGATGCACGCACTCGAAACTCTCCTTAGCATGGAGAACATCGATATCTGTGCAGTAACAGAAACCTGGTTTAAGGCTCTTGAGAGTACCCCAGCACTACCAGGTTATACCTCATACCATGCTTTTCGGCCCCAAAACTTGGACCGAACCACAAAAGGAGGGGGAGTATCAGTATTCGTCAAAGATACCCACACCTCCAGGTTGGTGGCACAGCACAAAGCATCAGAGACTATCCATGTGCAACTAACAGTGGGTAAAACTGCCTTCCAGTTTATAGCCTGCTACAGACCACCCTCCCAAACCCAGGAACCCCACTCGGCCTTCCTGAGAACACTGGAAAATATGAAGGTCTCTCCAAACACCATTATATTGGGTGACTTTAACTACCCAACCATAGACTGGGAGCATTACTCTAGCTCCAACACCCTAGCCCAAAGGTTCCTAGAATTTATAAACTCAAATGCTATGGAACAACTTGTTACCACTCCCACAAGAGGGGAAAACATACTGGACCTGATCATCACCAACATGGGGACTCTATGCTCCAGACCAGAAGTGTATCCCTCACTGGTAAGATCAGACCATAAACTAATCTCACTGGATATTCACATCCCAACCCCACCCCATGCCCAGAAAACCACAGTGAAAAACTTCTCTAAAGCAAATTTCACACTCCTCAAAACCGAGGTGGAATCCTTCAAAGCCCCCGGGCCTGTGGATAATACGGCCCAGACCACAAAATCCTTTATAAACGCATTCTATGAACACCTTCAGGAATGCATGGATCATGCAATCCCAGATAAAACCAAGACCCAATCCTCCAAAGGCAGACGTCCTGCCTGGTGGACCCCAGCCATAAACAAACTATACAATAGAAGGAGGAAGCTACTACATGATAGAGCAAATTCCCAAAAAGGGAAGGCATCTCTGATCAGTATTAGCAAAAAAATATGGGCACTCATAAAATCGTCTAAGGCCAGCTTCGAGAGAAAAATTTCACAGGATACTAAGGATAATCACAAGGCTTTCTTTAGTTATGTTAGGAACCTGGGTGGGAATTCCCAGATATGCTCAGAATTAGTCCAAAATGACAAAAAATACACCGAACCCACAGACATTGCCAACATCCTAGCTGACAGGTTCAGCGCAAACTTCTCCCCCCCCCACCAAAAGGGCTAATATCTATCCCAGCAGAGTGCTGCCCCCCTGACATCTCAGATGCTCAGGTAAGAGCTGCCCTCTCCAAAGCAAGAAACACAGCATCAATGGGACCAGACGGTGTCCCGGGCTGCGTCCTACATGAACTCCAAGAAGAGCTAAACCCAAACCTAAAACTTCTGTTCAATCTCAGCCTTACTACAGGATATGTACTCAAAGAGTGGCGTACAGCAACAGTGGTCTCTCTCCACAAAGGTGGTGCCTCAACGGATCCTGGAAACTATCGCCCCATAAGTCTCACTAGCTTGGTCTGCAAAGCTATGGAAAGGATCATCATGGACCTTATAAATAAAGATAATGGGGACCTACAGACACTGGATCCTACCCAGTTCGGCTTTGTTAAGGGCAGATCCTGCCTCTTAAACCTGGTCAATTTCTTTGAAACAGTCACCAAGGCCATTGACAAGGGGAAGGTGGTCCACACAGCCTACCTGGACCTCGCAAAAGCCTTCGATACAATACCCCACTCGGGCATTATAGATATGCTCACCAGCTTAAATATAAACCCCTATGTCACTAGATGGGTTGCAAACTGGCTCAAGGACAGAACCCACATGGTTAGAATAGCTGGAGCCATGTCAGACTCCAAACCAGTTACAAGTGGCATCCCACAAGGCTCAGTCTTGGGACCTCTCTTGTTCGGTATATATTTCTCGGAGGTACAGGCCAACATGGAAGGACTGTGGCTGACCAAGTTCGCAGATGACTGCAAACTGGGTGCCATAATAGACTCTCCAGCTGACACAAGCATCCTCCAAAAGGGCCTCATAGAAACAGACAACTGGTGCCAGAGCCATGGCCTCAAGCTAAATGCCAAAAGTGTATAGTCATCCCCTTTGGCAAAAACAAAGTGTCCACAAATTACCACATAGGTGGTAATCCATTAAGTACAGAAGAAGTAATTAGGGACCTGGGGACCCAAGTTGATAGCAATCTCTCATTTGACAACCACGTGGCCAAAGTGGTTAGAAAAACATTTTATATAGCCCACCTAATCATGAAGGGATTCACATCTAGATCAGGGGAGGTCATCGTGCCTCTTTACTCATCCCTCATCAGGCCCATAATTGAGTACAATGCCCCTTTTGGGATGTACCTTAAAAGACACCTGCAGCAACTGGAAAGACCCCAAAAGTACCTCACCAAGAGGATCAAGGGGCTCAAACAGATGCCGTATGCTGCCCGGTTAAAGAAACTCCAGCTCTACTCAGTGATATACCACCTGCTCAGAGGCGTTCTGTGCTGGACGTATAAAGCCATGTCCAACCCGGAATTAATGGACATGCTGCACCTCAGAAAATCCAAATCCCATCGAGCTATGCGCTCGAGGGACTTAAACCTCAGCACTGAAATAAATAGGACATGCTGGAGGGACAGATTCATAACCCAGAGGCTCCCTTCACTCTGGAATAAAATCCCAGTCCAGGTTAGGCAGAGTCCCTCATTGACTCTCTTCAAGAGGAATCTTGATGAGTGGATGGGAGATCATAGGTTTACCCCGGGTATCACTTCTGTGTCACTGTTAGACAGAGGCACAGTATACTAACCTCGAAAAAGGGCATAACAAAATTAATTTAAAATGGGTGGCGAAAGCCATACACACTCTGACTAGGCTTATAAATGCCCTAGGGCAGATAGCCTAGTATGAATCTATGAACCTATGAACCTATGGCAGAGCTCTAGGATTATACATCTCCTGCCAGCATTCTGCCTTCTCCAAGGATGATGCCACAGTGCCAACAGAAGGTAATAGACTTTAACAACTGTTTTATTTTTTGGTGTCACTTCAAGGGGGTACAATATTTGTCTGCCTGGGGGGGGATATGGTACAGAAACCATGCTATTTTGGCAGGGATGGCCTGCACTTGTCTCTCCTAGATTTTCAAATATTGGCTAAAACCGTGTCCGCCCCATGGTGCCTTTTTAGGCAGTTCCATACTGTTAAACCTACCACATAGCTACACCAGTTCAGAATAATATAAATGTGTTACTGCACAATGCCAGGAGTCTAAATAGGAAAATCCACTCCCTACAAGCTCTGGAGAATAGCAGGCATCTGTACAGTTACCGAGACTTGGTTAACCGCCACAGACAGCTCCCCAGCAGTGGATGGCTATAATGCTTTCCACACATTTAGACCTGTACATGTAGCATCTAAAGGTGGATGAATCACACTTTACATAAAACATGAACACACCTCACTGCTGGTCAAACAGTAAGACACACAAGTTTCTTTATGTCCAGCTTACCATAAATGAAGTCCCATACCATATCCTTCCAAACTGTTTGCCCCACTCCATGACCCCGGAAGCACATCCAATGCATTTGAACAAGCTGGAGACACTTCCCATTTAACCCAACACAATATTCACGGGTGACTTTTAACTACCCTAGCATTAACTGGGAGTCATATACGACCTCAAACATGTAGAGCCAAAGATTCCTGGACTTAGTTAACACAAACACCCTGGAACAGCTAGTCTCTACTCTCATCAGAGGTTCAAGTATCCTTGACATGGTGCTTACAAATATGAGAGAATGATGCACTCCACCTAGTGTAATGTCCTCATTGGTAAGGCCAGACTACAAAGCTGTCATCTTTGAAATAAATATTAAGCCTGGATCCCCATCTCACTTTGGAATCTTTAAAAAATATTCCAAGGCTAACTATCATTTATTAGACGATGATCTAGCAAACTTCCATGCCCCTTCAAACCCTGAGGACACAGCTGCCAATGTGGAATATTTCAAAGAAACCCTGTGCAATCATGTAAATATCTGCACAGAGACAGCTGTACCTACCCAAAATAAACACAGGACAACTTCCAAAAACAAGCCACACTGGTGGAATCCCAATATAAGTAGGTTGTATAACAAAAAAAAGAAAATTGTGTCCAAAAAACAGGAAGGGTGTTGCTCAGCAAGGTAAAAATTCCCTCATCACTCTACACAAGCAACTGAGGTGACTAAGCAAGTCCATCAAAGCTGTCCATCAAAGCTGAATTTGAAATAAAAATAGCCTCCAAAGTTGAGGACAGCCATAAGGCTCTCTTTAGTTATGTCTGCAACCTTAAAGGCAACACCCAACAATGTGCTGAAATAATGGCAAATGGAACAGCCAGAGGCAGAGAATATAGCAAATCTACTGGCCAATACATTTAGCTCCAGTTTTACCCCATCACCCCTAGTCACCTCTCAGGAAATACCCCACCATTTCTTCACTAACTATCATTAGGGAGCAGGTCCTCACTGTGCTCTCTAAGGCCAAGAACACTGAGCTGATAGGTCTCATTAATACTACAGGATGCCTCCTGAATAGCATGAAACATGACTTGTCAGGCTTGCTGAAATCTATCTTTAACCACAGCTACTATAAAGGCTTCATACCAAATGAATAGAGGACTGCAATGGTTATTCCTGTACACAAAGGGGATGGGAGACTTCTTTAGACTGGGGAACTACAGGTCCATACATTTGACTAGACTGACTAGTCTCAAATGCAAGCCCATGGAAAGAATTATCATAGATATGATAAACAATGACTAAGGAAAGGTACAGACTCTGGACCTTACTCAGTTCAGTTTTGTCAAAGGCAGGTCATGCCTATTTAATCTGGTAGACTTCCTCCAGAAGATCACTAAAGCTATGAAGAAAGGCAAAATAGTGCACACTGCCTACCTCGACATGGCCAAGGCATTTGACACAATACCTCACTCAGCAATTGTAGATAATCTTAGGAAATTAGGTATAAACCCATATGCCACCAGATGGATATCCAGCTGGCTCACTGACAGGACACAAGAAGTTAAGACAGAGGAATCTACCTCTATAAAGAGGCCAGTCAGTATTGGAGTCTTGCAAGGATTGGTGCTGGGACCCTCCTTGTTGGCATCTAATTGTTTGAAACCAATGCTAATGTCAAGGGCTTCTGGCTGACTAAGTTTTCAAAAGACTACAAACTAGGTAGGCCATTGAATCCTCTAAATACACAGATCCCCTTCAACAGGACCTAACACAGCCAAACAGCTGTTGCCAAAGCCATTTAAAAATGCGTAACAGAACCCTTTGTAAAGACTGCCACCCCTGGAAATTACCAAATTGATATTACACACCTAAAAATAGATCCAGTGGTCAGGGATCTATGAACACATGTTGACAGTAACTTGACCTTTGACCATCACATTTCTTCTGTGGTAAGCAAATCATTCAACATTGCACAATTTATAAGTAACAGCATGGCATACAGGTCAAAAGAGGTCATTGTTCCACTGTAGTGGTATCTCATCAGACCAAACATTGAATGCAGTACACCCTTCAGCATGTACCTGAGCAGGTACTTGAAACAGCTTGAGAGACCACAGAGGTTCTTCACAAAAAATACAGGGAGTAAACAAAAAGTCCTAAGTGGATAATCTCAAACCCTATCATTGTACTCAGTCTCCTATAAACTGCTGTGTGATCTATATCTAGCTAACAAGGCATCTTCTGATCTCACACTGATAGATATACTGCATATCTGCAAAACAAATAACATCAGAAATACCCATTCTAAGGTTTCATCTGCAGCATACATGTTGGAGGGACAAGTATGTCTCTCAAAGATTACCCTTCTTGGGAATAGCCTTCCCATCCATGTGAAGCAAAGCTCATGCCTAATAATATTCAAACATAAAAGAAATCAACACCAAACCAATGATTAAAGGACAAACTGTAGCAATAAAAATTGCAAATCCACAAAAAGCTCAGTATGTCCACCGAGGCTCTAGCCTAGAGCCTCGGTGGACATACTGAGTTTTTGTGGATTTGCAATACTCAAACATAACTTGGACCAATGACTAGAAAATCACACATTTTCCCCTGGTTTGGCATCTATGTCCCTAATGTACAAGGGGAGGCTGTGAACATGATATGTAAAAACACTATATTGTAAATATAAAATTCATTGGTTATTGACACCAGCTATATTTTGGTAAATCTAGGGTAAGCTTGGCTAAGCTTAAAATGGTTATTGGGCTGATAACCTATTAACCACCTATGAATAATTATGTCCCTGGATTTACAAAAGAAATATATACTATACACTAGAATTGAATTTAGCATACTCCTTAGGTAATATTTTATAAATTGGTGATCTTTATAGAAATTTACGTTTTGGACAAAAAAAATTCTAGGGGCTGTATTTTTAAGAAGAATTATAAAAGTGAAATTCTTCTTCAAACTACAAACATTTCTATATTTGAAATGTAGGTCCACTCAAAGTGGATTTTTTTTATTAGAAAACAAAGACAAAATGCCAGCTTCATTAATACTTACACTGTGTATAGTTAATGTATAGGTTCTGTCTTCAAAAAACAACCCCACCCCCCACTGCTTGTGCTTTGTAGTCCCTCATAAAGATTACACTAAGCATACTCATAGTCTACACTTTGTGATAATCTTTATGAATCCCCCTCGATATTTAAGGCTGCAAGAAAATCAGTAGGAAAACTAAAATTAGGAGAAATATGCTGTGAGTTATGCTTATGCTGTCTGTTTACTAAGAACAGTGTACGCTTAGTGCAAGTGTTCATGAATCTGGGAGACTGGCCCAACTTAACTCTGAACTGCCAAACAGACCAATGGGCTGTACAGAAGGGCATGACAAACCTTAATTTATTATTGACATTACTGCTGTGGTTGGTACTACTTTTAGGGATTAGTTTTGGCCTGACATTAACATTAACTATACCTGTAATATGAAGTCAAGCCAAACCACCTGTCATACCTTGTAATGCTATAGTTGTTGAATACCTGTTCAGAAGAAGCCTTCTTTCTATAAATCTTTAACATTTGAGATTTCAACTATGGCATTATTATAACCAGTTAAATTGCTAATAACCTGAAAAATGTGTCCTTTTAGGTTGTTGCAAACATGGATGACAGCTGTCATTACGGAGCAAGTTGTTACCTGTGACTTTTTTTTCTAAATATCAGGAACAAAAGCTTCCTCTTTTCTTATAAACATATACAACCAAATAAGACATTTCATCAAAATTAAATTGGAACTCAAAGGTTAAGGGAACATAACTCTGTTTCATAATGTATTAAAAATTATTCAATTTGTCCTGTGTCCGGTTGCCCTGCTAAGGTTACCTAGGATAGCTCCATTGAGCAAAATGGAGGTAAAACCAATCAACCTACTAAATATAAACTAAGAACTGCTGCACTCACTGTAGGTTCACTGACAGGCCGCAGCTTGGAAGTGGATGACATGATGGTACAGAGGAAGCTGGACATCCCATGTATCCAGGAAGCAAGAAGGACAGTGCAGCAAAGCCACTTAGCTGGGATCAAGAGTCTACTAGTAAAATGGAGGACAGGCTAGAAATGGTGTGGGAATTGTGGTGAGGGAGAAGTTCAGAAGACAATGAGGGATGTCATCAGAATTAATGACAAAGTCATGTCAGTCAGATTCCAGTGCACTGATAGAACAGGATATGAGGATTGTCTGGGTTCACATGGGTGGGCCAACGGGTTTAAAGAAGGAGATGCCATTATAGACTTCTGTCTGGCAGATGGCTTGATAGTAGCCAACACATGGTTTAGAAGGAGAGACAGTCAGAAGATCACATACAAGACTGGTCAATATGTAACTCAGGTAGACTTTCTCCTCATAAGGAAAGGGCACTGGGGTAGAATCAGTGATTGCAAAGTCATCTTCAATGAAACAGTTGGTGCATGGTAAAAAACACTGGTTGTCATAATCAGTTGCAAGCAGTGGTCAAAGAAGGCCCTTAGGTCAACAGAGACTAGGCTGAAGGCCTGAAAGCTGACTGGAGAGAAAACACAACAATTCAATGAATTACTCAGGGCTCTAGCATCTCAAGAAGAAGAGGAAATAGGTGGAATTGAAGAAGAATGGATCCTTGAAGAACATCAACTGAAACTGGTAAAAATGAGGAGGGGTTTTGTCATCTAACTGTGGGATAGATAGTATTGGATCTGGGTCAGGGATGATCTGTGGAGGCCTTAATTGAAGAGTCTTTATAGCTGGATGGGATGAGGGACCATGTGAACAACTTTTGAGAGATCTAGAAAGAGGGATGATACGATGATATGTAGTTACCTGCATTTCTATTTAAGTTAATAGCATTGAAGCTGAGAAGAGCAGTAGAGGTGCTGTCGGGAAGGTGAAAAGCATGTTGGGATGGAGAGAGGAGAAAATGTTGAGAGAGGTAGGAGACTACCTCTAATTGTACACATCTCCAGAATAGTTGATATACAAGTACTACAGTATGGTAGTTACTGGAGTTTTTGGCGTTACTACTTTTGTGAAAGGGGATGATGTAGGATTCTTTCCATAGAAGGGGAACATAGGAATGTGTGACAGAATTATTTATAAAGATTGATATAGGATAAACTAAAACCTTTGTGGCTGTCTTATGATATTTGGAGGGCAGGTTGTTAGGAGCAATGGTTGTTGGTTTTAATTTGAGAAGTGCCTTTTTACACTACAGGTGGGGACTGGTTGAAGAAAGAAGAGTTGTGTAGGATTGTGGGGATGGGGGGAGGTTAGTGCTGATGTTGTTTTTGAGTAGGGATTGTACAGATTGTATAAAGTGAGAGTTGAATAGCATGACAGTGTCTTCAGAGTTGCAAAGAGTATGTAAAAATGTGATGGCTGGGTGGTTTATGCGTGTCTAGAAAGATTTAGGGTTTTGAGTTGATCTGGTAGACCTTGTGTAGCCCAGCCACAAGATTCCAGATCATAAGTACTCATTTAAATGGATAAGTAATACCTAGTTTTGATTCATTTCAATGAGAGCTTGAGGGTGCAGACCTGGGGTGCATTTATGATTGTCCATCCATTTGTCCATGTCATGCTTAAAGAGGGTCTGGGAGCTACTTTGATTTACACCCAATAGAAGTCTGTTCCATAAAATAATAATAATCCTATTTGCTAACCAGGTAAGCCCACTGGACACACAGTCCCTCTTCAGGAGTGACCTGGCAACAATGGTTAGTTAAGTGACTTGCTCAAGGTCATACACAATGCAAATAAGGACAGAGAGAATCAAACCCTGTACCAAATGAACTAAAGCTTGCAACCTTAACCTCTGCTCCACCTGCAACAGCAACTGCAACATCACAGTCTTAGCTACATAAAACCATTAAGAAAAATGGATACTTTGGCATAGATATTTCACCAGCATGTAAAATGTATGATTCATTAGAAGTTTAGATGTCTTGAGTGGGCATTTATGGCTTTTTTTGTGGATGTGCAGGTTCCATAGGACTGATCATTTGAGGATATGTACAGTAAACAGTGATCCCTTCTTAAGAGTCTGTAAGAAACAGGAAAGAGCGATAGCACTTTAAGGTGGTCTGGGAAGTTCAGGGCTGACATGTCCTTGATTATCTCAGTGAAGAAGTGCTGTCATCTGCCAAGGTGGTGAGATATCTACTTTAGTATGCACTTGAAGAGGGAGAAATATTGGGGGATATTTTCCTTAGAGCTAGAAGATATATCTACAGTGGTCAATGTGGCTAAATAAAAGGATTTCCTGTCAACAGTAAATACATGGTGCCAAAGTACACAATGCTGCATTTTCTGGTATTTAGTTTAAGGCAGTGGTCCAGGCACCTCTTGTTGGTTTGTGCTAGACATCTACATTTTATATGATTGTAGCACTAATAGTTTTTTACATATTTATGAATATATATTAAATAGCAAAGGTCCTAAGACTGATCCACAAGGAACCCTAAGTAACATAGATTAAAAGGAAGAGAGGGTGTCTTTTAAATTTCATATGGATTTGCCAGAACCTTTTTTTAGGCAGGTGCACAACTGAAGAGTAACTACAAAATATTAATTTAGGCCAGAAACAACAATGAGGACTGAAAGAAAACAATCAGATGAAATAGTAATAAAAGTGTAAAATGTAATGTCTTCTACTTAGGGTGCCAAGTACATGAAAGTAATGAAACCATGCTTGGCATAAGTAAGTATGAGAGAATGGTATAAGAAAAAAGCTTTGCATGATTTATGTAGGTAATGTGGGAGCAATGACCCATTGCATGTCCAAGGAGAGGGAAAGCCTGTTCTGGTAGAATAAAATGTTCATGTTGAAAGAACGGAGAAATGTGAAGGAAGAAAATGAGCAATATGGGGAGAAAATGAGCAATATGGGGAGAAATGAGCAATATGGGGAGAAATGAGCAATATGGGGAGAAAATGAACTATATGGGGAGAGGGGAGAAAATGAGCAATATGGGGAGAAATTAGCAATATGGGGAGAAAATGAGCAATATGGGGAAGAAATGAGCAATATGGGGAGAAAATGAGCAATAAGGGGAGAAAATGAGCAATATGGGGAGAAAATGAGCTATATGGGGAGAAATGAGCAATATGGGAGAAAATGAGCAATATGGGGAGAAATTAGCAATATGGGGAGAAAATGAGCAATATGGGGAAGAAATGAGCAATATGGGGAGAAAATGAGCAATAAGGGGAGAAATGAGCAATATGGGGAAAAAAATGAGCAATATGGGGAGAAATGAGCAATATGGGAAGAAATGAGCAATATGGGGAGAAAATGAGCAATATGGGGAGAAATGAGCAATATGGGAAGAAAATGAGCAATATGGGGAGAAATGAGCAATATGGGGAGAAATGAGCAATATGGGGAGAAAATGAGCAATATGGGGAGAAAATGAGCTATATGGGGAGAAATGAGCAATATGGGGAGAAATGAGCAATATGGGGAGAAAATGAGCAATATGGGGAGGGAATGAGCAATATGGGGAGAAAATGAGCAATATGGGGAGAAATGAGCAATATGGGGAGAAAATGAGCAATATGGGGAGAAAATGAGCTATATGGGGAGAGGGGAGAAAATGAGCAATATGGGGAGAAATGAGCAATATGGGGAGAAAATGAGCAATATGGGGAAGAAATGAGCAATATGGGGAGAAATGAGCAATATGGGGAGGAAATTAGCAATATGGGGAGAAATGAGCAATATGGGGAGAAAATGAGCAATATGGGGAGAAATGAGCAATATGGGAAGAAAATGAGCAATATGGGGAGAAATGAGCAATATGGGGAGAAAATGAGCAATATGGGGAGAAATGAGCAATATGGGGAGAGGGGAGAAAATGAGCAATATGGGGAGAAATGAGAAATATGGGGAGAAAATGAGCAATATGGGGAGAGGGGCGAAAATGAGCAATATGGGGAGAAATGAGCAATATGGGGAGAAAATGAGTAATATGGGGAGGGAATGAGCAATATGGGGAGAAAATGAGCAATATGGGGAGAAATGAGCAATATGGGGAGAGGGGAGAAATGAGCAATATGGGGAGAAAATGAGCAATATGGGGAGAAATTAGCAATATGGGGAGAAATGAGCAATATGGGGAGAAAATGAGCAATATGGGGAGAAATGAGCAATATGGGGAGAAAATGAGCTATATGGGGAGAGGGGAGAAAATGAGCAATATGGGGAGAAAATGAGCAATATGGGGAAGAAATGAGCAATATGGGGAGAAAATGAGCAAAATGGGGAGAAATGAGCAATATGGGGAGAAAATGAGCAATATGGTGAGAAATGAGCAATATGGGGAGGAAATAGCAATATGGGGAGAAATGAGCAATATGGGGAGAAAATGAGCAATATGGGGAGAAATGAGCAATATGGGAAGAAAATGAGCAATATGGGGAGAAATAAGCAATATGGGGAGAAAATGAGCAATATGGGGAGAAATGAGCAATATTGGGAGAGGGGAGAAAATGAGCAATATGGGGAGAAATGATAAATATGGGGAGAAAATGAGCAGTATGGGGAGAGGGGCGAAAATGAGCAATATGGGGAGAAATGAGCAATATGGGGAGAAATGAGCAATATGGGGAGAAAATGAGCAATATGGGGAGAAATGAGCAATATGGGGAGAAAATGAGCAATATGGGGAGAAATGAGCAATATGGGGAGAAAATGAGCAATATGGGGAAGAAATGAGCAATATGGGGAGAAAATGAGCAATATGGGGAGAAATGAGCAATATGGGGAGAAAATGAGCAATATGGGGAGGAAATTAGCAATATGGGGAGAAATGATTAATATGGGGAGAAAATGAGCAATATGGGGAGAAATGAGCAATATGGGAAGAAAATGAGCAATATTGGGAGAAAATGAGCAATATGGGGAGAAATGAGCAATATGGGGAGAGGGGAGAAAATGAGCAATATGGGGAGAAATGAGAAATATGGGGAGAAAATGAGCAATATGGGGAGAGGGGCGAAAATGAGCAATATGGGGAGAAAATGAGCAATATGGGGAGAAATGAGCAATATGGGGAGAAAATGAGCAATATGGGGAGGGAATGAGCAATATGGGGAGAAAATGAGCAATATGGGGAGAAATGAGCAATATGGGGAGAGGGGAGAAATGAGCAATATGGGGAGAAAATGAGCAATATGGGGAGAAATTAGCAATATGGGGAGAAATGGGCAATATGGGGAGAAATGAGCAATATGGGGAGAAAATGAGCAATATGGGGAGAAATGAGCAATATGGGAAGAAAATGAGCAATATGGGGAGAAAATGAGCAATATGGGGAGAAAAGAGCAATATGGGAAGAAAATGAGCAATATGGGGAGAAATGAGCAATATGGGGAGAAAATGAGCAATATGGGGAGAAATGAGCAATATGGGGAGAGGGGAGAAATGAGAAATATGGGGAGAAATGAGCAATATGGGGAGAGGAGAGAAAATGAGCAATATGGGGAGAAAATGAGCAGTATGGGGAGAGGGGCAAAAATGAGCAATATGGGGAGAAAATGAGCAATATGGGGAGAAAATGAGCAATATGGGGAGAAATGAGCAATATGGGGAGAAAATGCGCAATATGGGGAGGGAATGAGCAATATGAGGAGAAAATGGGCAATATGGGGAGAAATGAGCAATATGGGGAGAAATGAGCAATATGGGGAGAAAATGAGCAATATGGGGAGAAATGAGCAATATGGGGAGAAATGAGCAATATGGGGAGAGGGGAGAAATGAGCAATATGGGGAGTAATTAGCAATATGGGGAGAAATGAGCAATATGGGGAGGAAATTAGCAATATGGGGAGAAAATGAGCAATATGGGATAATTTCATGCAATTTATTGTGGAGCATTTGGAAAAGGGATGGGCGGTATAGATGATGGAGGTTTATCTGATGATAGTCAATGGCTGAGGTATTAAGAAAGGCATGACTACAGTGAAGATTGGATTATAACAGAATACTGAAAGGCAGGTGAAGGACTGAGGGAAGTAGGAGAAAGAGATCTTCCGAGCTGTTGGACTTCAGAATACTGCCTGCAATTCTAATGGGAATTCCAGAAATAGAAGGGCATCAAGGTGAATTCTAGGTGTTAAAGTACTGACATGAATATACTTTGAAATGACTCATATTGGTGAGTTGCCTGATAGTAAGTTTGGCTCAGGCTTGTGACACATCATCTAAGGAAAGGTGGAGGTAATGAAAAGGCAGGTGGTAACAATCTGTCAGAGGTGCCTGTCTGTGTGGTATAAGGGGATGCTGACTGTGGTCCACGTGACCAGGGTTCAATCAGTGGCTGCAGCATTAGAGGAGCCTGACAGAGAGGGGGAAAGTGAAGGGGTATTACCTGATCACCTGTCTTGTGGGGGGGTTTCATACCCTTGGAGACACATAAGTCAGTGTGATCTCCCTGGTGAAGACTGCAGAGACCACCACTGTGATTAGAGTTAGTTTAGTGGAAGACAGGAGTACCTTTGTTCTTGGTATGCTTCAACTAAATATTCTATTGTGGGCGGCCATTGATTTGATTTATATAGGATACTTAAGAATATTTTTAAGTTGTGAGAAAGCTAGAATGATTTACAATTATAACTAATTTATTTTCTGTAATGCTACACAATATTAAATACTATTGGGTAGCCTTATAGCCTTACGGGGGGGGGGCAGGCTGCTAGGAGGAAATGCCCCTTATAGAAGTGATAGAACACCCTCTGCTATTATCCCATTGCACCCACCCCCAGGATGCCTTGGTGCATGCACACATCATTACAACAAGGGCAAACACAAGAAAAAAACTCAAACCACCTTTAATGGCAACCTGGTAGGGACTAAATGGGCTGATGGAGTGAGCGAAGGTCTGATGGGTAGCAGACAGTGGGGGCAAAGAACACCAGTGTACTGCCACATAGGTTCTTAGGCTCATAGGTTAGTAGAAGGCTAACTGCCCTTGCAAGCTATTTTAAATAAATCCATTTATCTCATTAGGTACTTAAACCTATTCAGCTGGAGTTTAGGTTCACCTCACCTTCCTTGATTAGATGAGATATATTTGCTGTGGCACACAAAACTGTGTTTTATGTAACAAGTAGCTTGTAGTTATACTGCTGAAAACGTCTGTGCAACAATGACTATTAATAGACAGCCTAAAAACATTCATGTAGGTCTTCTAATTTTAAGTGGTGACATTGCACTCATCAATTGCTTTACTTTTATAGCTGTATTTTCATCCTGATATAGTAGTTTATAGGAACTGTAATTCTGTTTTTCTAGTGAGATCGATGAACTGCAATGGTAGTTGTACAGTGAGGATGACTGAACATAATTTTCATGCCTTCTGTTGCAATAGTCAGTGTTTATTGTGAGATATTTTAACTGCATTTTGTGTTTTGCTTTTTATAAAGGCATTCATTAGGCTGCAAGTACAACCTATTGTAATTTATCTCTTTCAGTGTATGCTGATTGTATTTGGATACACAATATATTAAGCTGGAGTAAATTTTTTTTTCTAATGATTTGAGATACTGTACAGGACAAAAGCATGGTTATTGTGGAGCTGAGTAACCTCTTTTGCCTTTTTCTGTAGATTTGGGGAAGGACTGAATGGCCGATAGTACTATCATCTGTGACTGATATAACTGATGACACATATCAGTTTGTGCTAATTTACTGCATTTAGAATGTGAAACTTTCACTGATCTTGTATTGAAACATCCTAAGATTATAAAATTCGTACCAGTTATTAAATTAGTATTGTCTGTGTAACTGCTTGAAATATGTGTATGAGTGGGGTTACGACTACCACCCCATCAGAGTCCCTGCTACTTGGTAAAAAAGGTTTTCATAAATGAAGCATTGATATGCTGTTTGAGAGTTCAGTAATTGTGAATGCTCTATCCCCACTTTTTTAATGCAATGATACGAGGGCTAGCACCTCAACCACTCACCTACTGGTTATTTTTTTTTGTTGTAACAAATGCAGATCTAGTGGAAGTGTAAACAGTGCATAACAAAAAAATGCAATCACCTAACAGAAACATAAAATTAATCTTCAAAAGTTTACAAATCCCACTACAGAAAATGTACTGAATTCTATTACACTACAGCAGGAATTTTAATAAGCTGACATTAGCAGGTAGTTTGCCATAGAACTGACTAGCTGTTAATGGGAAGGTGTTTTTTATCTATTGTGGAACAGTGTATTTCATGTTACATAATAATAATAATCATAATAATAATAATAGCAATCAATTTTGCTTTATGTATTATTTGAGGTGATTGTAATTTGTATAATAGTATTAATAACTTAAGCACAATAAACCACAGTCCAAAAAAATGATATAAAGCAAGGCTCATGTGAAATAATTGTTGTGAAATAAAATTAAAAATTGCATGAGAAACAGGATGCACAGGATATGAAGCATTGCAGCAAATGAAAAGTATCACAAGTAAACGCTTTCATCTCAGACAAGGAGATTTCCTCAGACTGGTGTATAAACAGATATCCACGGGTTACATACCGTAAACAGGTCATAAGATACAATCATGTGATGACAGAGGTTGACATAACTGCCCTTTTAAGCAAAAGTATCCTGAAATTACTATGGTCATAAAGGGCAGGATATGCTGAAGCATTTAGTAGTACTTGCCAGTAATATTATTTGTGTTAATAAATTCTTCATTACTTTCATAATGGCACTAAAACACAAATTCATCTCAAGAAAGTTGGTAGTAATCCTTATCTTGAACACAAAATGTATGCACCCATCATATTTTAAAAATAATGTAATTAAAGGACAGATTGTACACACTAGTCAGTTGTTACTGGTTGCAGATGAATTTAGAGGTGAAATTTTGGTTTGAAAACAGTATTTCTGATCAGGGGGTATCCTGAAAGATTATTAGAGGATTGTGAATTGCAGACAGTTGATGGAAAGAAAGCTGCTAATTACAAGACATTAGTTCAGGATGACAATGTTGAGATTCACACTATTCAAGTGGACTGTCTACTAGTGAATTAAGGTTTGCTTTAATTTACAATTTGGTTATACTTTGTAGCATTTGAGATAAAATAGTTAACAAATGGACAATGTTAATGTCAAATAATAAAGTTAAAAAGATTTTGGTGATAAGCTATTGTTCATAAATGTTGTTTGTCTTTTTGGCTTTTCCTGGTTAGGGGTCGCCACAGCGTAACTCCGGTCCGCTAATGATTGGCAGTAGATTTTTAATCGTGCCGAGTTGCCAGCCCATCGCCCAACCTTCAGCAAAGGCACACCCATTCACACATGTCTTTTGAACGCCACTCGACTGCAGGGAGGACATGCAGACTCTACACAGAAGGTACTCCAGCCGAGAATCGAACAGGAGAACCTCTTGCTGTGAGGCAACAACGCTACCACTGCACCACCATGGCCTTGTATCTAGTGCCTCAGTGTAAGACAGTCTAGGTATCTGGAAAGTGGTATGTGTGAAGTTTGTAGTGTGTATGCTCCTAACAGCCTTGTTTGTTTCACATGTAAAAGTGCTCCTAAGTTTAACACAGTCCTAATCATTTTGTTTTGTCTTATTTTCTAAAACCTCCTTAATATTAAACTTCTTATTTATAAACAACAAACTGTTGTTCATAAATAAGAAGGTTAATATTAAGGAGGTTTTAGAAAATAAGATGAAACAAAATGATTAGGACTGTGTTAAACTTAGGAGCACTTTTACATGTGAAACAAACAAGGCAAGGTTGTAAGGAGCATACACACTACATACTTCACACATACCACTTTCCAGATACCTAGACTGTCTTACACTGAGGCACAAGAAATAAATCGTCCCAAACTTCCAAAACCCCCTAAACCATCAAAAGGCAGCACCTATCTTAGCAGTCACTAAAGCACACACCAAAAGAAAACATAATACCACACACACACACAAGCCTACACGCAATGATCCCCCCCAAGAATAAAGCCTATAAGGAAAGCAAACACTTTAACTAATCCTCTTGTAGCAGATTCCACTGGACAACACAGATACCTCTCCCACCAGGCTAGACAAGGAGAAGATAATGGTTAGTTATCTGGAGCCAGGCTCCACAACATCATGCACACACTCAGGTCACTGCACCACAGGTACCAATGTGATTCTATCATAGTCCATGTGGGTTTAAATGATCTGAGATGGCCAGGCTCCACAATATCACATATGCACTCAAGTCACTGCACCACAGGTACCAATGTGATTCTGTCATAGTCCATCTGGGTGCAAATGATCTGAGACAGCCAGGCTCCACAATATCATGCATGCACTCAGGTCACTACACCACAGGTAACAATTCTATCATAGTCCATGAGGGTGTAAATGATCTGAGATGGCCAGGCTCCACAATATCATGCATGCACTCAGGTCACGGCACCACAGGTACCAGTATGAGTCTATCATAGTCCATGTGGGTGTAAATGATCTGAGATGGTCAGGCACCACAATATCATGTACACACTCAAGTCACGGCACCACAGGTACCAATGTGATTCTGTCATAGTCCATCTGGGTGTAAATGATCTGAGATGGCCAGACTCCACAGTATCATGCACGCACTCAGGTCACTGCACCACAGCTACCGATGTGATTCTATCATAGTCCATGTGGGTGTAAATGATCTGAGATGGCCAGGCTCCACAATATCACCTACACACTCAAGTCACTGCACCACAGGTACCAATGTTATTCTGTCATAGTCCATCTGGTTGTAAATGATCTGAGACAGCCAGGCTCCACAATATCACACATGCACTCAGGTCACTGCACCATAGGTACCAATGTGATTCTATCATAGTCCATGTGGGTGTAAATGATCTGATATGGCCAGGCTCCACAATATCACGTATGCACACAAGTCACTGCACCACAGGTACCAATATGATTCTGTCACAGTCCATCTGGGTGTAAATGATCTGAGACAAGCCAGGCTCCGCAATATCACACATGCACTCAGGTCACTGCACCACAGGTACCAATGTGATTCTATCATAGTCCATGTGGGTGTAAATGATCTGAGATGGCCAGGCTCCACAATATCACGCATGCACTCAGGTCACTGCACCACAGGTACCAATGTGATTCTATCGTAGTCCATGTGGGTGTAAATGATCTGAGATGGCCAGGCTGCACAATATCATGCACGCAGTCAGGTCACTGCACCACAGGTACCAATGTGATTCTATCATAGTCCATGTGGGTGTAAATGATCTGAGACGGCCAGGCTCCACAATATCACGTATGCACTCAAGTCACTGCACCACAGGTACCAATGTGATTCTGTCATAGTCCACCTGGGTGTAAATGATCTGAGACAGCCAGGCTCCACAATATCAGGCATGCACTCAGGTCACTGCACCACAGGTACCAATGTGATTCTATTATAGTCCATGTGGGTGTAAATGATCTGAGACAGCCAGGCTCCACAATATCACATACTCACTCAAGTCACTGCACCACAGGTACCGATGTAAGTTTATTCTAGTCCATCTGGATGTAAATGATCTGAGACAGCCAGGCTCCACAATATCACACATGCACTCAGGTCACTGCACCACAGGTACCAATGTGACTCTATCATAGTTCATGTGGGTGTAAATGATCTGAGACAGCCAGGCTCCAGAATATCATGCATGCACTCAGGTCACTGCACCACAGGTACCAATGTGATTCTATCATAGTCCATGTGGGTGTAAATGATCTGAGACAGCCAGGCTGCACAATATCATGCATGCACTCAAGTCACTGCACCACAGGTACCAATGTGATTCTATCACAGTCCATCTGGGTGTAAATGATCTGAGAAAGCCAGGCTCCACAATATCATGTACCCACTCAAGTCACTGCGCCACAGGTACCAATGTGATTCTATCACAGTCCATCTGGGTGTAAATGATCTGAGACAGCCAGGCTCCACAATATCATGCACACACTCAAGTCACTGCACCACAGGTACCAATGTGATTCTACAGCCAGGCTCGACAATATCATGCACACACTCAAGTCACTGCACCACAGGTACCAATGTGATTCTATCATAGTCCATCTGGGTGTAAATTATCTGAGACAGCCAGGCTGCACAATATCATTCATGCACTCAAGTCACTGCACCACAGGTACCAATGTGATTCTATCACAGTCCATCTGGGTGTAAATGATCTGAGAAAGCCAGGCTCCACAATATCACGTACCCACTCAAGTCACTGCGCCACAGGTACCAATGTGATTCTATCACAGTCCATCTGGGTGTAAATGATCTGAGACAGCCAGGCTCCACAATATCATGCACACACTCAAGTCACTGCACCACAGGTACCAATGTGATTCTACAGCCAGGCTCCACAATATCATGCACACACTCAAGTCACTGCACCACAGGTACCAATGTGATTCTATCATAGTCCATCTGGGTGTAAATTATCTGAGACAGCCAGGCTCCACTATATCACTTACGCACTCAAATCACTGCACCACAGGTACCAATGTGATTTTGTCATAGTCCATCCTGGGTGTAAATGATCTGAGACAGCCAGGCTCTGCAATATCACGCACACACTCAGGTCACTGCACCACAGGTACCAATGTGATTCTATCATAGTCCATGTGGGTGTAAATAATCTGAGACAGCCAGGCTGCACCATATCATGCATGCACTCAAGTCACGGCACCACAGGTACCAATGTGATTCTATCACAGTTCATCTGGGTGTAAATGATCTGAGACAGACAGGCTCCACAATATCACGTACGCACACAAGTCACTGTGCCACAGGTACCAATGTGATTCTATCACAGACCATCTGGGTGTAAATGATCTGAGACAGCCAGGCTCCACAATATCATGCATACACTCAAGTCACTGCACCGCAGGTACCAATGTGATTCTACAGCCAGGCTCCACAATATCATACACACACTCACGTCACTGCACCACAGGTACCAATGTGATTCTATCATAGTCCATCTGGGCGTAAATGATCTGAGACAGCCAGGCTTCACAATATCACATACGCACTCAAGTCACTGCACCATAGGTACCAATGTGATTCTGTCATAGTTCATGTGGGTGTAAATGATCTGAGACAGCCAGGCTCTAGAATATCACGTACGCACTCAGGTCACTGCACCACAGGTACCAATGTGATTCTATCATAGTCCATGTGGGTGTAAATGATCTGAGACAGCCGGGCTCCACAATATAATGCACACACTCAAGTCACTGCACCACAGGTACCAATGTGATTCTATTATAGTCCATGTGGGTGTAAATGATCTGAGACAGCCGGGCTCCACAATATAATGCACACACTCAAGTCCCTGCACCACAGGTACCAATGTGATTCTATTATAGTCCATGTGGGTGTAAATGATCTGAGACAGCCAGGCTCCACAATATCATGCACACACTCATGCCACTGCACCACAGGTACCAATGTGATTCTATCATAGTCCATGTGGGTGTAAGTGATCTGAAAGGTACCTCTCTGAACCTTCTGAAAAGAGGCATTATGGATCTCTCTGAATATGTCTCAGACAGATACATGCCTTTCATTGAGAAGTATTCTACCTTCACCAAGGATGATGCCGCAGTATGAACAGAAAATGGTTGATTTTAATTATTGGCTTAATTTCTGGTGTCACTCCAGAGGGATCCATCATCATGGGAGGAAATTGGTAACATACTGTGGTGTTTTGCTAAGGATGTTCTGAACCTACCCCCCTTTTAGGCAATGTCAAAATGATAAAACTACCAACACAGCAAAATAAATAAATAAATAAACAAACTCAAAGCAATCTTAAGGTGTTACTGCTCAGAGCTAGGAGCCTAAACAAGAAACTCCACACTATACAAGCTCTTCTCACTTCGGAGAATGTGGACATCTGTGCTTTTATTGAGACTTAGTTTAAAGCTGCAGAAAGTACTCTGGTAGTACAAGATTACAGTGCCTTCCATACATTTAGGTCAACAGCAGCAGTATAGACTGGGGCTAAAGGTGGAGTTGTCACAGTTTACATTAGCAAATGATATAACTCTAGTTTAGGTAAACAGGATGATGCCCTGGAGTTCATCCATGTCTAGGCCTCCATAGACAAGGTTCCTTACCATGTCCTGGACAGTTACATGTCACTCTCTATAACTCATGAAGTCCAAAACTCTGACCTCTGCACATGAGAAACTTTAACTATCCCTCTATAGACTGGGAAATGTACACTGCCTCTAACTCATAGGCACAAACTTCCTGGATTTTATCAACAAAACCACCCTAGACCAGATAGTGCACTCTCCAACCAGAGGATCAAGCATACTGGGCCTAATACTCACCAACATGGGAGAGCATTACACCCTCTCCTGTGTCTTGTCTTCATTGCTGAGGTTGGACCAAAGAGCTGTTTCTTTTGAAATTAAAAATCAGACCAGAAAATGCAACTAAACCCATAAGAGTGAGAAACTATTCAAAAGCAAACTACATCCTATTAAATGATAGTTTGTCGAAATTTACTGCTCTGCCAAATCCCAAGATCACAGCTACCTATGCGGAATTATTCACAAAAACCCTGTACAAACATATAAATGGCTGCACTGAAGCTGTCGTACCTACCAGATGTAGGCCCAAATCCAACACCAGAAACAGCCCAACTGGTGGAATCTTTACCTTTACAGACTGTATTCCAAAACAAAAAACGTCATAGCTAAGATCAGAAAAAGCAACTCTCATACAGACAAGAGCTCTCTGATTCAACTAAATAAGAAACTAAGAGTTCTAATAAAGTCCAACAAGGCCAATTACAAGATAAGGATAGCCTCCCAGGCTAAGGACAATCTCAAGACATTTGGCTATTTCAGAAACCTTAAAGGTAACACTAAGCAGTGTGCACAACTGGTTGTAACTGGCACAGCCTTCACTGTCTAAGGTGACATAGTGAATCTACTGACTGATATATTTAGAGTTGTCATCTTTTGTTGTGGTGAAAACCAGTCCAAGGCCACACCTCTGGCACCTCCCATAACCATGACCTTCTCATCGCTCTCCCCACCTATTTTGCACCTATTTTGTGACATCATTGTCACGTCAGATAAGGAGGAATGCCTTATTTATCCCATTTCAGATGCTTTTTTCTGTTGATTTACTCTACTTTTCTGTAAAAAAAAAGCATAGTAAATCCACAGATTTAACAAACTCTGAAAGTCTGTTTCTTTTTTTCAACAGAATACTAGAGTTTGTAAAGTGTTTTCTGGACTACCAGATGTAAAAAAAACAGATAGGTGGCAATGCTAGATATATTTAGCTGTAACCTTGCCCCCCCTACTCCCCACACTACCCCTCATGAAATAATTTCTAGCATATCCTCCCCAACTATCAAGAGGGAGCAGGTCCTGGCAGTACTTGCTAAGGCCAAAAACACTGCTGCAGTGGGCTCCAACAAAATTTCTGGCTGCCTCCTAAATAGCCTAAAACATGACCTAGCAGGACCACTTGAGGCACTCTTCAACTACAGCTCAAAAACAGACTACATGCCAGGTGAATGGTGTGCTACAACGGTCATTTTTCTTCATAAGGGTGGACCATCAACTGACTCCTGTAACTACAGACCCACCAGTCTGATGAGTCTAATAAGCAAAGCCATGGAACTAATCATGGAAATGATCAAGGACATTGGCAACCGGCAGACACTATAACCACCCTAGTTTGGCTTCATTAAGGGAAGGTCTTGGCTTCTCAACCTACTAGTCTTCTTTGAGGAGGTCACCAAGGCTATAGATGAGGGGAAAATGGTGCATACTGCCTACCTTGATGTGGCCAAGGCATTCAACACAATACCTCACTTTGGTATTATTGGCAAACTCTCAGAAGTAGGTGTAAATTCCTACACAACACCCTGGACTGCTGGCTGGCTCACACACAAAACTCAAGAAGTCAGGATTGGTGAGACCACCTCCACCAAGAGACCATTCAACAGTGGAGTACCCCAGGGCTCCGAGTTGGGCCTAACCTGCTTGGCAGCTACTTCTTGAAAGTCAAAGGCCTCTGGCTCATCAAGTTTGCAGATGACAGTAAATTGGGAGCTCTCTAGATTCCCATGACAAAACTGGCATCCTACCAAAGGATTAAACAATTTTCTTCCATTTAAAAAGAGCAAGACAAGTACAACATGACCACAGTCATCCAGTGCATTATAGTGCCCTTTAGGAAATCATCCACCCAAGCACTGATAAATCACTCTTAAAAGTTGACCTAGTAGTTAGGGATCTGGGAACATATATAAACAGTAATCTGGCCTTTGACCAACATGTAGCCAATATAGTAAGAAAGTCATTCTATGTCACCCATTTCATAAGACTCTGTACTCGGTCATCTACAGGTTACTGAGATGAGATTTATGCCTGGCATATAAGGCATCCTCAGATCTAGCTCCAATGGATCTTTTGCACATCTGCAAAACAAACAGCACAAGAAGAACTACATCCAAGGCGCTGAACTTTGCCTGTGACATAAATAAAATATGTCTCAATGGATCCTTGCATTATGGAATAAGCTTCCCATCCATGGGAACCAGAGTTCATCCCTGACCCTATTCAAACAAAACCTTGATCATTGGATGGGAAATCAAAAATTCACTCCTGGTCTGGGCCCCCATGTCTTTGATGGACAGAGGTCAACAGTGCTGCAATCTTTAGAGTAATTAGTTTCCTTGCAGAAAACTACTATTAGTTTGTGATTTGCATATGCACAGTAAGAGTTCTAAAAACTAATTTGTAAGTCACGCAGGTGTTTGTTACATTTTCATATTACTCGCCATTTAAAAGGTATTGCACAATCCTGTATATTGACTTCATTTTTGTAACTGTGTAATTGTAATTCAAGCACTATGTCCATAGGCCTGATGTATAACTTTATTTTTATTTATGTTTTGATGGCCGGGTTAATGCCCTTTTTCAGTGGAAGGCCAGTGAGAAAAGCTCCATGACAGAGGTCCATAATATGTAATACTGTGATGATAAGAAATGTGTAGCTGCTTTGTGTTTGTATATTCTCTGAATACATATAGTAGATTGACACTTAAGGAAGTAATGTAGTAGCACTGCCATTTTAAAAAGTACTTCACCCACAATGCATTGCTTAGTCAGAATGTAGTGCTCAGTGCCCATCCCTGGGGAAGCTGTTGCTGGCACTTCTAGGTCTGTTTCTTCAGAAATTCCTCGCAAAAAGAAACAGAAAGCTAGGGGGCCTGCCCAAGATGGATAACTGAGAGCAACAACTGGTGAAGGCTCTGTGACTAAAAACTTTTCTTTGACAGAAAAAATAATTATAAATTAAAATGTAAAGATACTTGTTAGGTAATGTTAGTCACTAATAGTCAGAAAAAAGATTTATAGCTTCAAGTTCTTCAAAAGCTGTAATTTTCCTGTCAGAATTTCAGCTGCTTGTTTAAAAGAGAAGAGACTTCAACATGAGCCATTCAAGAAATGATACTCTGGATTCTTGTTTTTTTAAACAACTTTATTAATTTATCAAGATACAAGCAAATATTCTCATAAAAATGTAAACAAATATTTCAACTTGAGAGAAAAAAAGAACTAAACAATAACGAACAAACATAACCAAAGTATTTACAAAGACTTTCACAGTAAATACATTATATAAATATTGATGTATACTAACAACTTCCTAAATAGACGGACTATTTTCCCAGTAGATCAGACAGTTTACTCCATAAGTTGTACAAAAATGTGTTTTTGACAGATCTTGATTTAATGATCAATATTTCTAGATGGCAGACTTCAGTGAGAAGATTTTCAAATTCTTGAAATGAGGGAGAAGTATCACATTTCCAATTTCTTGTTATGGTTTTCCTCACAACAGCAAGTATAGCCCAAACCAAAGGAAACCTATTCTCCTTGATACATTCAGGTAGATGTGTGTTAAATAAAACCATAGATTTAGAAAGTGTAAAGTTATCTGAGAATAAAGCTTGTAGAAAGTTATTAATCTCTTCCCAGTACGTTTTAAGGTTTACACAATCAAAAAACATATCAGACCAGTCAGCCTTCACATCGCTTTTACATTTTCAACATACATTGTTCTTTTTGCTAAATTTACTTATAATGTAATGAGTAACAAAAGCTCTATACATGAATTTCCATGTAAATAGTCTCCATTTGATAGATGAAGTTGTCATGTTAGCAGATTCTAATATTATTTTTTATCTCTGTCATTAGGTAAATGATCATTTATCATAAAAAGTATTTCCAGTAGCTCTCTGAATGACTACCTGTTTCATTTCTAACTGTTTTATATATGCATGATAATTTACCTTTAATAGGAAATTTATGTTGTGTAAATGAAATCATATAATGTAAGAGTTTAGGAATTGAGTTTTTTATCAATGGAGACATTAAATCAATTTTGTTTAGCAGGAATTGTCTACAAGCTTGTATGTCTAGCCATAAATATTTATCTAATTCAGATTCAGCTGTCAGATAAGTCAATGATGTCAGCTCATCACTTACTATCAGTTGAGACCAATAAATTAAATTCTTTTCTTTTAATAATAACATTTTGGTGTAATCAGAAGAAAACATACTTCTTGAGTGAAGATGATAGGGAAAAGAATAAAAAACAGGCTTTAAATGTAGGGTATTTATATAAAAAGTTTCTGAATGTTATTAAAAGAAGTAGCATATAGTTAGATGTATGCACAATGTGAGTATATGTAGAAAAATAATCTTTTAACCAAATGAATGGGTTAGTCACAATAGATATTTTTTGGGAGTTAGAGGTGTTATCATAACCATGATATAGTATCTCAAGAAAGTTTTTTCCATTTTGCAGAATACTTTGTATCAATAAGGATAATTATAGTTTTAATCATGGACAAAATTGAATATAATTCCACATTAGGTAAACCTATACTCCCATTATCCCAGCCTCTCATGTGATATGTTAATGCTATTCTGGGTTTATTTGGAAACTACAAACACTTTTGAATCATAGAATTAAAATATTTTATTTTTTTAGGTGGAGGTAAGGAAATTGATTAAATAATATAGAGTATTTAAGGGAGTAGGATCATTTTTATGATTGAGAGTTTTTCTTACACAGTAAAAGGAAGTTTCTTCCATTTACTTATAGTGTTTTCTATTATAGATAGGCTTTGATCATAATTTGAATAATCTGAATAATATCATTAATGTTATTAGTAATTATTATCCCCAGGTATATTATTTGGTTTGCTTGAGTTAAGTATTTTACAAACTTATTATCCAGTTTATAATTGTTTAGATAGATAATAAGTTTTTTTTGTTTTAGTATTATTGAAGGTTAATCCAGATTTTTTTTGAAAAATGTCCATATTTCTAAAAACAGCCAATATAGATGAATCATTTTCTCCCAAAGCAATAAGTATATTGTCCGCAAATAGTTGTATTTTGGAAGCTTCATTAGTATTTAACTTAAAACCTTTTATTTTTTTATCCAGCCTAATTAAATTAGCCCAGGGTTCCATTATTAATGTGAAGAGTAATGGGGAAAATGGACAGCCTTGTTTAGTCCCCTTTGTTATTGGTATTTTTTGGGAAATACTAGTACCAATTTTAATATAAACTTGGCTGTCTTTGTATGCATTTGTTATAAGATTTATAAAATTATCCAAAAATTTTAACTCCTCCATTAATAAGAATAAATAGTCCCAGATGACTGAGTAGAAGGCACAATGTATATTAAGAGTTATCAGAGTTAGACTTTTGTTTAAGTTCTTTGCAGCATCAATCAGTGTAATAGTTCTTTTTATATTATCGTAAGTATTTCTTTTCACAATAAAACCTGTCTGATCTTCATTTATCAAAGTTGGAAGAAATGTCTTCAGTCTATCTGCTTATATGGACATGAACATTTTATAATCAATATTTAATAGGAAAATTGGTCTGTAAGAGGAGCATTTTGTGGGATTTTTGTTAGATTTCAGTATAGGAGATATAAAGGTATACTTCCAAGAAGGCAGTATAAAGGTATTATTCTGGGAAATAGTAAAAACTTTATGAAGTAAATTTAATGCTGATTTGGGCAGAATTTATAAATTTCTGGAATGATGCCATTGTTACCAGGTGCTTTATTTTGTTTTAGTTTGCTAATTTGATTTTGGAGGTCAATAAAGGAAAGAGATTTATCTAAAAAAGCTCTTTGTTCCTCAGATAGCCTATTTTTAGTGTATTTTGTCCTCTTTCGGGTCTACTGTTTGAGATTTCTTAGTAATATTGTTAAAAAAAAATCTCTAAATTTTGTTAATATATTTTGTAGATCAGAGACGATCCTTCTTTTTTTGAGGAATAAATCTCATTAATATGATTGAATTTACTAAGTCTTTTAGTTTTATTGGCCAATATATTTAATGATCTAGGATTAGTTGAGAGGTTTATAAATTTAAACTTTTCTAAGCTGATCATAGTTTTATGATTCAGAATCTCCAAATATTTGTTATTTAATGAGAGGATTTCATTTTTCTTTTCATCTTTATCTCCCCTATATTTAAGTTTTAAGTTGTCTAATTTAACTTGTATGTCTTGTAATTCTTTATCCCATAATTTCCTTTTATTATTATACCAGGTGGTGATTTTCCATATAAGTAAGCTTTTAAAGGATCTCATGTATATATTTCAGAAGAATCTTTAGTAATATTTAAAGTGACAACATTTTGGATTTCTGAAGAAAGGAATTCATTAAAATCCTTTAATTTTGTGATGTATGCAGAGACTCTTTTAATATGAATACTATGGGATGAGTTAATTAATAATTCAAATGTTATAGAATTGTGATCAGATAAGGGGCAAGAGATAACTTTATATTTAGACTGTTAGTCAACTCTTTAGATATAAGAACTCTGTCAATTCTAGATTGAGTATTATGTCTATGAGAATAGAATGTAAAAAATAGTGAGTTTGGTTCAGAAAATTTGTTAATATCATTCAAGAGATATAGATCAATAAAATCTCTTAATAATTTAACTGACAATGAAATCCTCCTCTTGCCCATGGTGTTAGTGTCCTTGTCATTTAGTATACATTTAAAATCTCCTGCTATTATAATGCTGCCTTTGGATAAAAGTACAATCTGGTTTAATTGCTGTTTGACTGTATTCACCCCAATTCCTGGTATCCAATAAATGTTTATGTGTATAAACTTTTTTGTTTAATACTATAGTAACCAAGCAAAACATTCCTTTATCATCTTTATAAGTTTATATTGTCTTTGGAAGAGGTAAAGAATTATTCCATAGTATAGCTACCCCTCTTTTCTTTTGAGAATGCTCTGAACTTGATAGTGCAGTATATGATGTAGAATTAAGTTTGGTAAGGTCTTCATTTATTAAATGCACTTCTTGTAGGAACATTAAATGTGATTTATGTAATTTAAGATATTTAAGTAAGCTCCCCCCTTACAAGAGTTGTTTAAACCATTAATATTGATAGAGATGCCTTTTAATAAAGACATATGAAGCCATTTTATCAATTAAATACAGACTGACCATTAATATTCCCTGTGAGCGAAACAAATGTAGAATTCCATCATAAGCACTACAACTTGCAAAAAAACATTAATTCAGATAAGCTGCAGCTTGCAATGACTTTTAAATACACATACACAATGACTGTCTCTGAAGGTTGTAATAAACAAAATAAATATGTACATATAGAAATATGTAAAGCAAAAAGCAGTGTGTCAAAAAAAGGCTCAAACAAGACTATCAGAAAGCATAAAAAGCCATCCTAAGCAAGTAACTGACCCCACACAACTGTGCTACATCCAATACACTGCCAGCAGTATCCAAAAAATCCAAGATCCAAAGAAAGTATTACTATTTATTAACATATTCATTAACATAAAACATATGAAAGGTTAAGCACTTTCGTCTCAAGCTGTAAGAGACTTCATCAGAACAAATACCACTAGTAACTGAATCCTTTATATAACAATCTGTTACTAATTAGCATAATTAAGTATGGAGGCACTAGGCTGCAAGTCCAGCATTTAAAGCCAGGCCATAAAAAGACCGGTAATTACTGTACACTACTACAAAAGAATATATCATGCCTAATGTCAGAAGTTATATTGAAGTGGAAGTTATGCTATAAAAAACTATCTTTTAACAAGCAGATATTTAAACATTCCCTTTTACAAGACATACAGTATTGATAAAGCCCCCCGCCCCCCTTTTTTGTTATATATACAAACAGCATAGCAACCTGAAAGGCTCACCTGTGTGTCAAGTCCATAGAATAATGTCAACAAAAGATTAATTGAAGTGAAATCATACAGTCTTTCCAGAAACAATAAAAACATGTTGAAAATAGTTTTTAAGAGGAAAATAAAGGTTATTCATTTCTTTAACTTCTTTTTCTTGTCAGAGGATTTCCAGGATCCATTGTCAGCTATTCTTTTCAAACTAGCATTAGCCCACTCAATTTCTTCAATTCTGTCCAGGATTTTATTTGATCTAATGAAAGTAAGAGCAGTATCCAGGTCATCAAAGATTTTTGAGCCGTCTTGCAGGAAAATTTTCAGTGTAGCAGGGAACAACAGATGGGTTTTTATTTGACTTTTTAAAGTTCCTTTACTAAAGGCAAAAAGAGCTTCCTTTTAGCCATGACTACTAGGGAATAATCATTATCAAAACAAATAAGGTTGTCTTCTATTTTATTGGGAGCCTTAGCCCAAGTTGTTTTAAGGACAATTTCTTTGTCATGAGAGGAAAGGAATCTTACAATCACAGATCTAGATAAATTGTTCTTACCAGCTTTTGATGTTACTAAAGATCTGTGAGCTCTTTTGATGCCATAGGATAGAGCTTCAGGGAGATCCAAAGTTTTGTGTAGGCAGGAAGTCAAGAATTTAACCCTGTTGTTGCCTTCAGTATTATCAGGTAGACCAAAAATTCTAATATTGTTTCTGGATAACCTATTCTCTAAGTCATCTACTTTAGATTGAAGCAAAGTGTTCTGTTTAAGCAAGAATTCTATATTATTCTCTTCTTCTTCTTGTAGTCTGCTATCCATGTCATTTAAAGCGTGTTCTATTCCAGTAATTTGTGTTTTTTGTTGCTGAAGGTCTTCATGTAAAGTTTCAATATGTTTAGAGCATTTCTCCTTAAAGTTGTCCAGTTTTGAGTCCATTTTATCAATTTCACCAAACGTTCCTGGATATTAGAAAGCAGAGACTGTAGTTCCTTTTTGAGGGCTGATTCTTGAAGACTGGATTTTGAGAAGCTCATTCTGAAGTCAGTGATGAGAGATATATCCTATGTAATTCTGACAGGAAAAATTGAAAATTTTAAAAACATTTTTATATACTATCCTAAAGTATGCTTAAATGAATCTATGGGTGAGTAATAGATCCTTTTAGGATAGTTTTTGACTAAAAAGTCCTGTCATAAAAGAAATTGAAGTGGCAGAGCTGAAGAGAACTGCTGTTATCTAGAGCACATCTTGGCCAAGCCCTGGTACTCAGAATTCTTTTGTTAAAAAGAAATCCAGTCACTAATATCTAGTATGCAGGATATATTACTTAAAATGGGCAAACTGGATACCAAAAGAGAAAGTTTAATAGAAGAGACCAGAAAGAAGATGGAACATTTAAAAATTCTAATGAAGCAACAAAGTGTGCAAATCAGCAGTATGGAAGAAACTTTAAATGATTGTGAAAGCAGAATAACTGAAGGTGAGCCTCAGATTGAATTTCTTTTAAAACAAAATAACTGGCTCATAGATAAAGTTGATGATTTAGAAAATATACTGAGATGAAATAACATTAGAATTTATGACATACCTAAAAAGTATGAAGGAGACAGTATAAAAATCTTCTTAGCAACCTGGCTATATTAAAACATTAAATCTACCTGAAACTTTATATTTTGGAACTGAAAGGGCACATAGATCCATGAGAGCTGGTTATTGAATAGCTCTTTGTTGGGAAATTTTAGAACTACAAGTTATTTAGTTTAAGGTAGAATATTAGTGGGCAAATAAGACAGAAAAAATATATTTAAATAACAAACTGCTTATAGGAAAGATATGTACTACATATACCTGGATATGGCAGAAATGTGAATGTACAAGATCTCATATAATTTACATAGAAAATCATATAAAAATATTTGAAAATATCCCAAAAGTTGAAATTTGAAGCTTGGTCATGTGAACTTTGAAATTGTTTGTATATCATATGTTATTAGATTCACTAATACTATCTGTAATAACTCATTTCGTAAGTCAGAGCTGAAGTTTTAATTGTATATTGCTGAATTACTACACCCATTTTAATAGAAAATACAGTAGATTTTTCAATATGTTTGAACCTGAGACTGGGGAATGGGATTGGAATTAAGCACATTGTAACTTTTGAATGCAATATAGACTGCAATTTTTTGACTCCATAGAAATAGCAAGATGTTCTCTTTGACCTCAGTAATGTACATATTTTTATGCATTACTTTAATAAGCTGTAGGATTTTTAAATATTTTGACAGTTATATTAAGAGTGTTACACAATTTTGAAATATAGACACTTGAACTTTTAAACTTAATTCAGAGCTTTTGTTAGATATATAAAATATGTGTGAATCTTTTAACATGATGAATTTGTATATATGCAATGATTTTCCTTTTGTATAATAGTTTAGTCTGATACGATTATCTGTCACCTGTAAGTTTACAAATATTAGTAATAGGAAAGAACTAAATATTGAAATATCTTAGAAGTAAGGAGTAGAAAAACTAGGATATTTGAGCATTATTGTGAAATATCTATACAGGTGAAATCTAATGCTCAATATAGGCACCTTAAAGATTGTGAAAAAGATGTGTTTCTGTTTTGGATAATAGTACAGTTGGAACCCAATTCCAGAGGGGGTTGAGTGGGAAATGTAGCTAGATTACCGCAGTTTTGTTTGGCAAGTAAGACTTAATGCAGGGGCCCTTTCAGGACTCAATGGGCAACTGTCGTTTTGAAAATAAGAGCAACTAAATTATAAAGAATCTGTTTTTAATGAATTTTAAATATATAATTGTGTATATGTGTTCTTTGATGGGCATTGTATAAATTATTGTAGTTATTCAAAGTATATACGTTCATTGTATATATTATTTCAGTGTATACATTTTATGCAAATTTTTTATAGTATAACAGCTATACTCATTAAGTGACAGAGGAAGAAAGTAATTTAATTAACCAATTAGTTTACTTGAGTATATATAAGGGCTGTGAATTGATGTTTACTGTTATTCTGATGAACTCTCTGTAGAGACAAAAGCATTAAATAATAAATTATTGCATTTTGCACAAGTGTCCAGCCTGGATTGACATGGGGGAGCCAACACCAAAGTCTGTTATTAGTTGTGTTTGCACCTCGGTTTCCTACTATTTGATTTGTGTATTGGTTGCTGCTATAGCAGGAGGATGGCTTCCCCTAGTGTGGATAATGATTATTCACCTTCAATATGAGATGAAACATTATTGGGCGAATTGACTAAAATCATTCACCTATTCTTGCAAGGTGAAAAATCAGATTGGACAAAGAGAGAGAGAGAGAGAATGTTATTTATGGAGAAGACATGAACATCAGTATTCCCTGTAATCAGGAATCTACCACTATTCCACAGAGTGAACCAGAAACCCAGGGTTTTGAGCAGTTTCGTCAACCTTGTGCTTCACCACAGCAGCCATTTATGGAACTACAATCATGAACTAGCTGGTGTTCTATCAAGCAATGATGTATCTCAGCAACAGTTAACACTCGGTCACCTTACTAAATCTTATTCACAAGCAATGGAGGCAAAAAATATACTTCATGTTGACAGTGATTTTCAATGGATGAAATCATCCTGTGTTTGTGATAATTCTTATTTTATATATCAACAACTCGACATTCATGCATGGTTAGATCAAATGGATCTTACAAGATAAAATTGTATGGAGATTATGGACTCATACAGAGGTATGACTTTTAAACTGAAGAATGAGGTTACTTTATACAGGATCTTATTATTAGACAATGCTTTTCTAAAGGAATGTATTAACAAGAAAGAAGTCCCTAGAGGACTTAGAATTTGTAAATACTCTAATAGGGCTGAACCGGGGACTGCCTTTCATAAGGAACTTTTAGAGCTTTTCAACATGTGTGACATAAATATTATGCAAGCCATTGTTAAAACAATGATAGGTTATTATTGGGATTATATAAAGAGATTATGGAACTCAACATGTTAATTCAGAGAGCCTTGTTATTTACTGTTGAAGAACATAAAAATAAATATTTCCTTATTTTGAAATAAGTGAATGACAAATTTGAAAAAAACAATGAAAAAACGGAAGTGGGGGCATTGAGAGGGAAAGAAAAGATGATACTAAGGGGAAAGCATATCAGCAACCTAAGTATAAATCACCCCAGGTAACTGGTAATGTTGTACATTTTAACCAACCTATCAATGAGTTCCCTGAATTAGTAAATGAACCTATTGACTTATGTGAACCGTTAGAGTTTCCTCCTCTGAGGAGGTCAGACTGACTGATGAACAAAGACATAGAGTCAAATCTAGACAATTGCAACAACAGAGGGGATTCACATCCCAACAGGGGAAGCGGCTGAAAAGCAGGGAGACATTGACACAAGCTAATTATTTATTACCTGATAGGTTACCCCCTGATGTGATATGGAATGATGATATTTATTTCTATAAATTTATTTATTTTGCATTTGTTGACCGGGCTAGTCTAGCTGGATTAATGTCCATTTTCAGTAGAGGCCCGGGGAGAAAAGCTCCACAGTAAGACATAATTTTACAAACATAGTTGTACAGAGGGTGTAATTAACAGACAGACTGTAGTACATAACATTTTCATAAAAGTCTAAAACTACTAGTAGCATCAACAGGAAAAAGTACATTAGATTCTTCTTTTAAACATCCATCGATCATAGTGGTATTGAGAATCCAATATAATCCAATCAAAGATAAAGACTTTGAAATATATAATTACAGTAACTTAGAATTAACACCAGTGCATTTTCACTTTTTACCAACAGGTTTACCTTTATACTTCTAGATAAAACAGGTATTAATGAAGTACTTATTGATTTCTAACTTTTTCTTAGGAAAATTAAATTGGCCCTTATTTTTGGTAATAAAAGGATATTTGACAAGACTGTATTTAAGAGAAAGAGTGTCTATAATCCCCCTTTACACCCCCCCATATCACACTTCAGAAGGATAGTAGGCAATGACATTAGGGGCTACTTGAGTCAAAAACAAAAACGGACAGCAAACCTGGACACAGAAGAGAGGAAAATATTGAAAGAATTAAGTTTGAATAAAGAAATTAGGATTATGAAACCTGACAAGGGTGGGTGGGGGTAGTTAACATGAACATGTAGGATTATGGGGCTAGGATGCTAACTCTATTAAACAGTGATTCTAGGTACACCCAGGTATCAAAGAATGAAATAAACATGGTGCATAAGAAGATTGATCTAATATTGAACAGTTTTTTGCAAAGTGTTACCGATAAGAGCCTACATGACTTTTTTACCATTTGTAAATCAACAATTCCTTCCATTTTTGGAATACCCAAAACCCATAAGAACATACTGGATCTACCTCTTAGGCTTATTGTTGCAGCAGCTGGATCCAAAACCTACCCCTGGCAGTCTATGTTGACAGGAAATTAAAGTTGCTACTAAGTATGTATGAACACATATTGGTGGATTCATGGGATTTTCTATTAAACTGATGCCTATTACAAACCCCAAGGTTACTTAGTAACTATAGATGTTCAAGATCAGATCTCTTTTCAGTTATTCCTTACACTATAGGTTTAGACTGGTGTACTAATATCTTAAAAGAGCATGATTTTTTGACTAATACTTTGTTGAATTTGATTATCAAATGTTAGAATTGATTTTGGATAACAATTATGTGTACTACAAGGGGGGTATTACAAGCAAGGAGTGGGATGTCTATGGGTGTGGCCTGTGACCCTCTTTTTGCTAACTTGGCATTACTGTATTGGGAAAAGGAATTTGTATTCAAATCATCTTTTTTGCAGTATATATGCCTTTAATTACAGTTTTTGGATGATAACTTTATAACCTGGAGAGGGTCCAGAGGTGATCTTAATGAATTTGTCCACTATATTAATGCCACTAAAGAATTTTTAAAATTTACTTACAATATTGGACAAAAGGAGATAGATTATTTAGATGTCAGATTAATTAAAGACCTAAATGAGAACAATTTCAAATCTAAGCTTTATAGGAAGGAGAACTTCAGCAACATGTATTTACATTTTACAAGCAACCACCCAATTCACCAAAAGAAAAGTATAGTGAAGGGGCAAATGGTCCGTGTTGCCAGAATGACTTCCGATAAAAAAAATCTTTTGGAAGAATTGAAATTTGTTACAGCACTATTTGTAGAAAGGGATTATCCTGAACCTTTGGTTGTGGGAATAAAGAAAGAAATTTTGGAAGGATGGGGCAGTAAATATGTTCCCCTAGTAAGTTTGAATACGAAAACTGAACAAATTGTTGTACAGAACAATGATGATTCTGGCAATAAAAATGCAACTGTACAACCAGAAATTAACTTGGGGAAAGCTGAACACCAGGAAATGGATCAAATTACACTAAGCCCTTAATCTTAAAATCCAGTCAAGATATGGGGGAGGGGGTACAGAAGATAATCCAAAAGTACTGGGATAGCTTTTCTAAGATGCCCAGTGGGTTAGAAATCTTCTCCCAACCACCCCTTAATTAGTTAGTTATAGGAAAGGACAAAATATTAAAAATATCTTAGATGTAAGGACTAGAGTATGTACATATAAATTTGGGACATGCCCCAGTGTAAGTATATATCAAATTGTGGCAATTTGAGTATTCCTACTATAAAGTTCCCTGTGAAAGCAAATGAATATTTTACCTGCTTTTCAAAAGGGATAGTATACCTTGCCTATTGCCAAATCTGTTCCTGTTTTTATTTAGGAAAGACAAAAAGAACTTTAAAAACTGTGATATATGAGCATTATTATGATATATTTATACAGGTCAAATGTAATGCTCTGTATAGGCAACTTAAAGATTGTGAATAAGGTGGGTTTCTGTTTTGGATAATAGAACAGGTGGAACCCAATCCCAGAGGGAGTTGAGTGGGAAATGCAGCTAGAATACTGCAAATTGGTTTGGCAAGTAAGACTTAATGTAGGGGCCCCTCCAGGACTCAATGGGCAACTGTCATTGGGCCCAGTTTTGAAAATATGAGCAGATAAATTAAAATAATCTGATTTTAATTAATTTAAAATATATATTTGTGTATATGTGTTATTCGATGGGCATTGTATAAATTATTGTAGTTATGCAAAGTATATATATTCATTGTATACTTATTTCAGTGTATACTTTTTATGAGAACTTTTTGTAGTATAACAGCTATACTGATTAAGTAACACAGGAAGTGAAGTAATTTAATTAACCAATTAGTTTACTAGAGTATATATAAGGGCTATAAATAGATGTTTACTGTTATTCTTATGGTGTTTCTTTAGAGACAAAAGCACTAAATAATAAATGATTGCATTTTGCATGAGTGTCCAGCCTGGATTGAACTAGGGGGTGCCAACACAGAAGTGCTTTGTTGCTTATTAGTTGTTGTACCTTGGTTTCCTACTATTTGGTTTGTGTTTAAGTTTGTAGATATCTTTATTTGTTCAGGTCTCACTTCGTTCTATTTATTTATTTAATTAGAGATTTTGAATGATTAAATAATTTAGGAATATTTAATGGATAATTTATACTGCTATTGCATACATATGTGTATAGTACATTATTTGTTGGATTATTTAATATTTGTGATTAACAGAAGGAGATTATTAAAACTTTTATGTAGTAATGGGGGGAATAATTTTAAACAGCAACATATATAACTAAATTAATAGTCTCTTATTATTTTAACTTGTATATAATATTATATTAACAATTTGTAAGTCACAGTAGCTTTTGGCTACTTTTTGATGAATTTGTAGGTATTCTAGGTAGAGAGATAGTATCATAGTTTGCCTATTTGATAGGCAAACTAGGAACAATGGTATCTATGGTAGGTTGCGTTTTATGAGTAATATATGCAGTTATGGTTGTAGACTGTTTTTGTTGTTTACAAGTTTTAGTAGTTTAATTTGTAGTAAGGAAGCATTCCAAAAACATGGAATGTTAAGATAGTGTTGGAGGAATGCATTACAGTCTTATATACAATTAAATTAATATGGTAGATAAATGTGTCATATTATATTTTAAAATAAATTATTTTAATATTTTTTAAGTTTTTATCTATTATCTACTAATGCAAATGGATTATATAATGGCAGCAAAAGGAAATCATTAATGAGATATCTAAAATTAAACAGAAGATACATATTCTTGCAAGAGACTCACTTGATAAATAAATATGTAAAACATTTAAATAACTTAAATAAAATGGCAAACTTTATAGAGTAGCTAATTTTTATTGGATCCCTGGAATAGATGTAAGAGTAGCTGAAGATCACTTAAACTACAAAGTCTTTGGAAGGGTAGTTTAATTTTAGCAGTGGAGTTTAAATAAATATCTAGTATAGTAGATAAAAATAAACAGAATTAAGTTAAAATTCTGGCATCAGCTAAAGCACTAAACAGATGGATTAGTAATAACAATTTAGTTGATTGAATAGTATTTTCAGATTATTTATAGAATCTCAGTATATATGATGAAATTAAAAGAATTTAAGAGTTATCTTAAAGACAAATCAAATTTTTTTTTTTAATATTTGAATGATAATGATCAGGTTAGTAAAGTCAGACTATGAGACTCATTAAAAATGGATATTAAAGATAGAATGGGAAGATGGGCTAGTAATAAAATGAAAGAGTGGGGTAAAGAGTTGTTAGAACTATAAGGTGAAATTCACAAAGTGAGATGTGAACAATAAAGAAAGTAAATAATACTGAAGTCATTAAAAAAATTAATGACAATATATCAAACAGTTTTGATGCATAAAGTGGGGACTGCTTTAGAAAAAAATAAAATTGCACAGTTATGCAGTGACTTCAAAAAAATCTGCATAGATTAGTTAATAGAAGTAAGATGTTAAGAAAAAAGGCACAGATCAGTAAAATCCAAAATCATCACACAAATAAGCTTACTTCAGACACACAGGAAATTATTAATATTTTTAAAAAATGTATGAGAATATTAATAAGCATAAAAATAATAATCCTGATGACTACAAAATTGAGAAATATTTAATAAAAATGTTACTAATAAACTTAATGTCCAACAAATATATCTGTCGAATAAGCCTATTACCCTAATAGAAGTTAAAGAAGTTTAAAAAAAAAGTGAAAATCAGTAACACTCCAAGGTTAGATGGTTTAAGTATTGAAATATATAGTCTGCTTCTGTAAAATATTTTAGAATTACTGAGTGACTTTTTGGAATAATTCAGACTGACAAAATAATTCCAACCTCATGGAAATTTTCTGTAATCTCACCTATACTTAAACAAGGAAATGATAATATGTTAGTTTCCTCATGTAGACCTAGTTCATTATTAAATATAGACTATAAAATATTTACTTCTATCTTCACTACAAGATTAAGAGATATAGTAGATCAATTAATTCATAAAGATCAAACAGGATTTATAGTGAATCGATTAACGTATGATAATATTAAAAGTGAAGTAACTAACTTAGATTTGGCAAAATGAATGAACAAGACATTGTCTCTAATCAGCTTTGATACTGAGAGAGCTTTTGATTCTGTAGATTGAAACTACTTGCTTAAAACTTTAGAAGCACTTGTATTTCTATAATAATTTATTTGAATATTAAAAAACCTGCATAGAGACCCTAAAGCTTGTGTTAAAATTGGATCTTACATTTCTTAAGGATTTTCTTTTAAACAAAGGCACAGTGGAAGGGTATCCCTTGTCCCCTCTACTATTTGCATTAGTTATTGAACTCCTAGCTAATAGTATAAGAAGCAATGAAAAAACATTAGATTCTCAATAAACAAGGATTGCCAATCTAAAATACAGCTTTTTGCAGATGATATTTTATTAACTATAGGAGATTTAAATTCTTCAATTGAAGAAATAGATGAGAAAATTGAAATGTTTCAAGAAATATTGCTGTTGGCATTTAATAATAAAACTAAAACTTTAGTGTTAAATCAATAATCGATAGTAAGTTTAAAGATAAATATAAATATAATTTGGAAGGAAAAAAATAAAATATTTAGGAATAAAATCTGTCAAGATGTGAGTAAGATTATTAATAATAATTTTGAAAAAATAATTGAAGAAGTTTTAATTCTTATTAAAAATGGAATTATTTTTATTACTTTTGAGGATAGGTTAGAACTTATTAGGATTATTATATTACCCAAGATTATATACATATTGCATTAAATAGCTTTAATACCTGACAAAAACAAATGTTTAAAGAAAACAGAAAAAAAATGTTAACTTTATTCTTATCGTATCCTAAAAAGCCGAGAATTGCTTATAGAAATCATATAAAATTGTGAGAGTATGGTGGTATTAGCTTTCCAGATGTAGACTCTTATTCTATTGCTGCAAATTTTAACTCTATTATACTTTGGATAAACTCAAGTTACACAAGTCAATGGAAAAACATTCAGGAGCAGATTATACTAAATTCTTATGTTTATCAAATATGATACATTAGAAATATGTAAAAGTCCTTTCATCTGCTTAATAAAATTTACCTTAGAAGGAAATTAATTTAAATTTTTAGACCCTGCATATTTGAAATCAATTATTAAAACAGTTAAGAAACATGTTTTTAAAACTCCATTAATATCAAAATGGAACTTTTTATGCTTTCCCATTGCACATGCCTGTAGAGTTAAGGAAATTCAGAACAATGTTCTAAATGGCAACACAGAGGTGCAGATGGCAGGCTGTCTCTCTCTCTCTATATATATATGTGTGTGTCTGTGTATGTGTGTGTGTGTGTGTGTGTGTGTGTGTGTGTGTGTGTGTGTGTATGTATGTATATACACACACAAACACACACACACGCACATACACACACACAGACACATGCACATACAGATATTGGTGCATAGAGTTTCATCAGTGAGTATTTTTCATCAATGGGGAGGGAGCTGGTATAGGTGATCAAAAATCAGCTATTTGAAATGTGCTGGCTGTTTAAGTTAGAGATTGCTGTACAATGGGGATCAGAGAATATGCCCTTTCCCCACTGCATTGGAGTCTCAGAATTGATATATATAATTAGCATGGAGTGTGGGGGTGCAAGGGGGCTTGCCTCTCTTCTAAATCATTTACTTTGTGTAGATCATTTTTTTTTGTTTCCTGAGGAGTTGTATTCAATGATTTGACTTCAGTGTTTCATTTTGATGAAAATTTAGGATCCCATACACACAGGTGTGTGTGTGTGTGTGTGTGTGTGTGTGTGTGTGTGTGTATATATATATATATATATATATTTGACATTCCTAAAACAAGCATAGTGTACATTTCATAATGCAGTTTAAACTCAGAAAGGATAGCAGCATTATGTGTATAGAAAAGATCTTCTGCAGATATATATATATATATATATATATATATATATATATATATATATATATATATATATATATATATATATTTATACACACACACACACACACACACACACACACACACACACACACACACACACACACAATGGCCATCTGATGACCATCTGTCACTTAACTAGCTACTTGGAATTAAGGTGTGGTAACTTTAACATATGGGTTCTTTGTAACAAATGAGAGACCTTAGTAATGTTTATAGCAGAAGTATGTGAATCATGTGGTATGTTTTTTTTAATGCAGACTTATGAGGTCTAAAAGAAAAGTTGGTACAGGGCAGCTTATCACCTGATGTCCATCCTGTTATTTCTATGTTTAGAATACAAAATGTAAAATGGAATTAGAAGTAAATTCAGATGTGAATCATGATCCTTTATTTATTGAGACATGCTGCAGTTGCCAAGAAATCTTCCTCAGATGGCAAATTGTCTGGGAAGCCTGACAAGGTAAAGTGACCGCATTTCTGCATGTCATGAGGAAGACAGTCTTAAATATTGTAAAATGGAAACTTAATGATTCAGCACAGCAGAAGTAAGTCCTGTATCAGTGAGTTTATGTGCTCTGTTTTCTCTTTTTTCCCTTATGATGCACAGCAAGGAACTGGCAGGTATAACTTAAGCGCGTTCTCCCACAACACCCATGATAAAATCTCTGAATTTTCTTGATAAGGCAAAAACTGATAATTTTAAATTCATTGATGTAGTGAGTTAAGTATTTGATTTGTTATGATTCAAAGAGCCATTAGGAAGCCACATAATGCAGTTGAGTTTATGGTGGGGTGGGAGAGGGGGAGAACACTCTATCAATGAAACACACACGCCAGACTTATTGTTAGTTGAGAAAAAAAACTTCCATAATTCAGAATGTTGTTTTTCCTCATAGCAGAAGATCCAATAGAAAATATTAAAGCTTATGTTACTAAATTTAGGAAAAAAGCATCAAGCCAAACACTAAAGTTGTGAGTTACATAAATTATTAGCTTAAGATAGAAGTGTATGGCAGATGAAATGGTAAACAAAAAGGCAACTTGCTGTGTGGAGCTGATTTAATACTAAGTAAAACAAATGATGTCCTTAGAGTGAGTAATTTAAGTTAAAAAATATTAAGTGAATAGTTAGAAGTCTGTAATAGTACATGTGGGAATGGAAATAGGGAAATGGCCACATTGCAGCATGAAATGAATAATAGATGTAAAAAGCATATCAATTGTGTTGCTAAAGTCTGTATGAACTGTAGTGATAAATATGATAAAAGAAAATCTCTTGCAGTAGTGTATATGCTATGGTGAAACTAATTTTGAATTTTGTAGACAGCCATCCTCATAAAACAGAGCTCATCCCAGTCCATATTCAAGAGCAACTTGGATCTGTGGAAAGGAAATAGAAAATGCATCCCAGGACTGCCCCCTGTGCTACTAATAGACAGAGCCAGTGCCTAAACACTGTATCACATGCATAGGCCTAATAGACAGAGCCAGTGCCTAAACACTGTATCACATGCATAGGCCTCATAGACAGAGCCAGTGCCTAAACACTGTATCACATGCATAGGCCTAATAGACAGAGCCAGTGCCTAAACACTGTATCACATGCATAGGCCTCATAGACAGAGCCAGTGCCTAAACACTGTATCACATGCATAGGCCTCATATACAGAGACAGTGCCTAAACACTGTATCACATGCATAGGCCTCATAGACAGAGCCAGTGCCTAAACACTGTATCACATGCATAGGCCTCATAGACAGAGCCAGTGCCTAAGCACTGTATCACATGCATAGGCCTAATAGACAGAGACAGTGCCTAAACACTGTATCACATGCATAGGCCTAATAGACAGAGCCAGTGCCTAAACACTGTATCACATGCACAGGTCTAATAGACAGAGCCAGTGCCTAAACACTGTATCACATGCATAGCCTAATAGACAGAGCCAGTGCCTAAACACTGTATCACATGCATAGGCCTAATAGACAGAGTCAGTGCCTAAACACTGTATCACATGATTAGGCCTAATAGACAGAGCCAGTGCCTAAACACTGTATCACATGCATAGGCCTAATAGACAGAGCCAGTGCCTAAACACTGTATCACATGCATAGGCCTAATAGACAGAGCCAGTGCCTAAACACTCTTATCACATGCATAGGCCTAATAGACAGAGCCAGTGCCTAAACACTGTGTCACATGCATAGGCCTAATAGACAGAGCCAGTGCCTAAACACTGTATCACATGCATAGGCCTAATCGACAGAGCCAGTGCCTAAACACTGTATCACATGCATAGGCCCCTCAAATTATCTATGTTATGATCACAGTTATTCTTACTAGGACTAGTATATAGTTATCGGCCATGGGATGGGCAAGGCCAAGCTAACACCAAATGGGATTGGTTAATTTGAGTACCAAAAAGGCAAATAACTAGGCTTAAAATGGCCTGCAAAGGCAGCTAGACTAGTACTTATCTATCATGCTCTATGAGAAATATGCAACTAAAGATAATGCATATAATATAACAAAGTCATGGACATGATTTGTTTGCTGGTACATTAAGTGTTGAAACAGAGACTGTTGTGAAGAAAAGATTTTGACAGGGGACACATATCTAGTAAGAGCAGCTTGAAATAAATAATCAAAGTGCAGTAGAGAGTTGATTATCTGAAAGTCGATTATCTGAAATGTCAATTATCCGAATCAGCCTTCCAAAGTTTTTGGATCGGAAAATCATAAAGTTTGAATATGTAAACAGTATATTTATTCACTTGAGCATGTTTTTTGAGCTTGTAGCCAGCTCGTGTGAGAAAAATATTCTTTATTGTTCACTGGAATCACTGATTGAAAAGTGTATTCCTGCATGCAGAAAAAAACATTTTAGAAGTTTTTTTTAATCCGGTTCAATTATATGTTTGATTATCTAAGCAGTTTGATTATCCGAATGACCCTGGGTCCCAATTAGTTCAGATAATTGCCTCTCTACTCTGTAACTTTTAAAGTAGGTACTATAGCAGTGTAGTATCTTCTCAAACATTCAAAGCGCTTTGACTGAAAGAGAATAAATTGCAGCATTCCATGTGCAGACTGTTTATTTATTCAGGTGATCAGATGTCAGCAATGGGTCAGAAATTAGTTCCTGGTGAATATAAGACTTCCAAGATACAGTTTTAGGTATCAGTTTTATATTACATTGATTAACTTGAATGAAGCTTAGTGTAGTGAAAAGTGATTATAATGCACACATAACGAGCGACGGCTTACTTTCCGTCTATGAGGATTTATTTAATGGTCAAATGTATTTGCCAGTTCATCATTTTCAGATAGAGCATGCCATGTGTAAATCAGTTATGCTACAAAGAAAATTCCAGTCGCACTGAGAGGTAGAACTGACAGAGTGTTACACAGACTGGAGAGCATGGGTATGCTTGAGAAATAAACAGAGTCAACTGATTGGGTCAAGAATCATATATAATAATTATTTGTAATAACTTAATAAAACTATATCAGGGGAACGTTACCTGCTTTACGCTATGCTGTCCTATGGGGACAGTAAAGCATAAGCCATGTGATCAGGCAGGACAGTATAAAAAGGATATTAATTTTCTCATTTAATTTGTATCACCCATGTATTATATTTCAGTGATGCTGTTGAAAAAGTCTACCACATGAAACTAACTCACTTTAGTTTTTTTTGCTTCTGAAATTGGTGCTGTAGTATATAGGTAATGTTTCTTTAAGAGATTGGTACACTGTTCAGAGTGCCACTACATGAATCATACAGTCTGGTTTCCTATACAATGACTAGCAGTATGAAAAGATGATATAGCTTAGCAACACACATCAACTCATATCCTCATTAGTTTGCTATTTGTAAGCACTTACTGATAAGGTATTCTCACTCTGGAAATGGGACACCTCCTTGTGGTGTAATGGAGTGCTTTTCTAGGTAAGACAAGGAATACTAATTGTTTTAGCTGAGTACAGGTGGACTACATAACCAGTGTGACTAGAACATAAAATAACCTCATTAGCATTTTACACCTGTAATGAGATACTATTATTTGTAAGTTATAGTTTTTCCTGAATAGAGTAGTATGAATAGTAAGCTATCATTTGTTCTGATATTAGTTTTGAATGTACTGAACTGAAATTCTTAAAAGGATTCTTACAGTCACTAGTGCATGAGTTTATCACTACCTCCATAATCTAGACATGAGACTATAATGAGACTATGCCAAAATCCAGGAGTTGCAGTGCCAGCCCTTTCCAACTGATGCTCTATGCGATTATACTGTTATCCCACATACCTCGTTGCTAAATATTTCCTGTACAAGACATGAACACCTTATATTATTGAATATGAGCTTGCATTGGATAGGTAAAGCACTGAAATGTTACATTTATTCCACATTCATTCCATCTTCATATCATGCCTATGAACTTCTTCTTTCAGCTGCTCCCATTAGGGGTCGCCATAGCGGATCATCTGTTTCCATTTCTTCCTGTCCTCTGCATCATGCTCTGTCACACCAACCCCCTAAATGTCCTCTCTCACCACATCCATAAACCTGATCTTAGGCCTCCCTCTTTTCCTGTTACCTGTCAGCTTCATCCTTAGCACCTTTTTCCCAATATACTCTGCATCCCTCCTCAGCACATGTCCAAACCAAAGTAATCTTGCCTCTCTGGTTTTGTCTCCAAACCTTCCAACCTGGGCTGACTCTCTAATATACTTATTCCTAATCCTGTCCACCCTCGTCACAACCAGTGCAAATCTTAACATCTTCAACTCTGCCACGTCAAGCTCTAACTCCTGCCTTTTTGTCAATGCCACTGTCTCCAACCCATATAACATAGCTGGCCTTGTAGACCTTCACTTTCACTCTTACTGGTACTTGTCTTTCACAAATCACTCCTGACACTCTTCTCCACCCACTCCATCCTGCCTGTACTCTCTTCTTCACCTCTCTTCCACACTCACCATTACTCTGAACTGTTGATCCCAAGTATTTAAACCCATCCACCTTTGCTACCTCTACTCTCTGCATCCTCACCATTCCTCTATCCTCCCTCTCATTCACACACATATATTCTGTCTTAGTCCTGCTGACCTTCATTCCTCTTCTCTCCAGAGCATATCTCCATCTCTCCAGGATCTCTTCCACCTGTTCCCTACTCTCACTACAGATCACAATGTCATCTGCAAACATCATAGTCCACGGGGACTCCTGTCTGATCTCGTCTGTCAACCTGTCTATCACCATTGCAAATAAGAAAGGGCTCAGAGCTGATCCTTGATGTAATCCCACCTCCACCTTAAATACATCCGTCACTCCCACCGTAGACCTCACCGCTGTCACACTACCCTCGTACATATCCTGTACCACTCTTACATACTTCTCTGACACTCCTGACTTCCTCATACAATACCACAACTCCTCTCTAGGCATCCTGTCATATGCTTTCTCTAAGTCTACAAAGACACAATGCAACTCCTTCTGACCTTCTCTGTACTTCTCCATCAACACTCTCAGAGCAAACATCAAATCTGTAGTGCGCTTTCCTGGCATGAAACCATACTGCTAATCACTAGTCATCACCTCCTTTCTTAACCTAGCTTCCACTACTCTTTCCCATATATATTTCCCATATATATATATATCATGCCTATGAATACAAAGTTCAAATCTAGTAACACTGTAAATCAAAATGCATAAATCTAGAGGACTGATTTACACTCTGGAAAAATGAAGATACAGTGGATATTAAAAGTGTACACACCCCTGTTAAAATGCCAGGTTTTTGTGATATAAAAAAATTAGACCACAATAAATCATTTCAAAATGTTTCCCACTTTTAATGTGACTTATAACCTGTACAGTTCAATTGAAAAACAAACAAATCTGTTAGGGGGAAAATATAAAAAATAAAAAAAACATACAATAAGCCAGTTGCATAATTGTGCACACCCTGAAACTAATACTTTGGTGAAACACCTTTTGATTTAATTACAGCATTCAGTCTTCTTGGGTAGGAGTCTATCAGCATGGCATATCTTGATTTGGCAATATTTGCCCACTCTTCCTTGAAAAAGCGCTCCAAACCTGTCAAATTGCGAGAGTATTTCTTGTGCACAGCCTTCTTCAGCTCACCCCACAGATTTTATATTGGATTTAGGTCTGGGCTGTGGCTGGGCCATTCCAAAACTTTAATTTTCTTTTGGTGAAGACATTCTTTTGTTGATTTGGATGTATGCTTGGTAATTGTTGTGTTGAAAGGTGAAATTCCTCTTCATCTTCAGCTTTCTAGAAGATGCCTGAAGGTTTTGGGCCAAAAGTGTTTGGTATTTGGAACTGTTCATAATTCTCTCCACCTTCACTAAAGCCTCAGTTCCAGCTGAAAAGCAACCCCGAAGAATTATACTGCCACCACCATGCTTCATTGTGGAGCTGGTGTTCTTCTGGTGATGTGAAGTGTTGTTTTTGCGCAAAACATTCCTTTTGAAATTGTGGCCAACAAATTCAACCTTGGTCTCACCAGACCATAACACATTTTCCTACATGCTTTAGGAAGGCTTGATGTATTGTTTTGCAAATTTTAGCTGGGCTTGGATGTTTTTCTGTGTAAGAAAAGGCTTCCATCTTGCAACCATATCCCATAGTCCAGACATATGGAGAGTATGGGAGAATGTTGTCACGTGTAGTACACAACCAGTAATTGCGAGAAATTCCTGCAGCTCCTTCAGTGCTTCTGTAGGTCTCTTGCTAGCCTCCCTGACCAGTTTTCATTTTGTCTTTTCATAAATTTTGGAGGGACGTCCAGTTCTTTACAACGTCACTGTTGTCCCATATTTTCTCCACTTTTTGATGACTGTCTTCACTGTGGTCCATGGTATATCCAATGCTGTGGAAATTTTTTTGTACCCTTCTCCTGACGATACCTTTCAACAATGAGATCCCTTTGATGCTTTGTAAGCTCTGTGCGAACAATGGCTTTTACTGTAGCAGGCAACTGAGTAAATGTCAGGAAAATCCTACTAGGACAGCTGAACTTTATTTGAGGTTAATCAGAGTCTCTCTAATTGATGGCAGGTGTGTACCCAAGATGACTGAATGCTGTAATTAAAGCAACAGGTGCTTCAACAAAGTATTAGTTTAAGGGTGTGCACACTTATGCAACCAGCTTATTGTACGCTTTTTATTTTTTATATTTTCCCCTAACAGATTTGTTTGTTTTCCAATTGAATTGTACAGGTTATAGGTCACATAAAATGTGGAAAAAGTTTTGAAATGATTTATTGTGGTCTCATTGTTTATATCACAAAAACCTGGCATTTTAACAGAGGTATGTACACTTTTTATATCCACTGTATTCTGATTAAATATCAGTTTGCCACAGAACTGCCTATTAAGTGACTGTATTTAGCATATTTTACATTTGTACCTTTGTGCTTTTTAGTTTCTGTTGCCAGTCTAAGTGAGGATTCGGTATGCTATTTTTTTTTTAATCCAAATCAGAAAGTATCCATATATACCACTGGCATTTTTAACAGTAATGCTTTTTATGAGTTTCCATAAATAGTGCCTACATCCTGAAAATGTGAAATTAGAATATTAATACAGTGAAAAGAATGCTAAATGCAGTAGTTTTGAAAATGATGTTGATATGTGCAAAGGCAAGAAAACACAAATGCCACATGTTGCTTTGTTTAATAAGTTAACATTAACCACACAATGTGATATTTATTTATCAGAATTTTATTTTTGTATTCTGACTTAGAAAATGTTTAACTTATAAATGTTCTTCTCTTTATAAGAGGGCATTGACTACTGGATATCAGTTTTGTTGGGTTATTCATTAAACACTGGCATTGCCTGCCATATCTGTAATAACTAATATTTTTTTTAGTCGAAGATTGTATACTTAATTTGCAACGACAGATAAACAGAAAACCCAAGAGACATGGACTGTGATATGTTATCATTTGTAATTCAACTATAACTGAATATTAATACTTTATTGGTTCTCTGGTATGGCTGTTGACCTTTGACTCAGTTGCCCAGTGTACTGTCCACCATGATGTCCATTCTTTCATTTTTGTATTACTCTCCCCTGAGCAGACAGCATGTAAATCATTGTTGTACTTACATAATATAATAAAGAATCATCAGCCTTCCCTTTTTCCACATTATCTACAAGGAATCTGGGTGCTGTGTCAGCTGTCACCATCTCTCTTGATTCATGTCTGACTCTCACAGGTCTTCTCTCACACAATCCATCCACCTCTTTGCTGGACATGCTCATTTCCTCTTGCCTTCTTCCTGTCTGTTCCAAATCTTCTTCGCCAGACTGAATTCTGCTTTTCTTCACGTGTCTGAACCACCATACTCTGTTCTCTTTTACCTTGACTGCAATTGGAGCTGCCGGGCTTCTGCTCTGATGTCCTCATTTCTTCGTCTGTCCCATAATGTGCATCCTACCACCCATCTCAGGAACTTTATCTCTATGACCTCTGGCTTTCTCATCTGCTCAGCCTTTACTGCCCAGGTTTCTGTACCATACAGTAGTACTGGTTACATCACTGTTTTGTCCACCTTACTTTTTAGCTTCTTTGACACTCTTTGCCAGTTGGCTGCAGCCTCTCTGATTCTAGCTTTGACCTCCTCATTTAGACTTCCCTTCTCCTTGATCACCCCTCCCAGATACTTGAAGCTGTTAACCTGTTCCACTACTTTTCTATCTCAGTTCTCAGCTTCTTCAGATTTCCCCATTTGCTGCCATTATAACTGTCTTTTCTGTACTCAGTTTCATCCCATGTGTCTTCAGTTTTGCATTCCATTCCTTTATCCTTTGCTGTAGTTCTTGCTCAGAGTCTGTCTCTAATGCCACATTGTCTACATACATCAGCTTTGTTGACCTGTCCTCTCTGACCTCTTTGGTAATGTAGTCTATCACCAGTATGAACAGCAGTGGACTTAGATCTGAATCCTGATGCAAACCCAGTCCCACTGGGAACCCCTCTGTGACACCAAACGCTGTTCATACTTGAGTCATTGGATCTTTGTACATAGCTTGCACCAATTCTACGAATACTTCTGGTACTTCAAACCATCAGAAGACTGCCCAAATCAGCATTCTTGGGACCTTGTCATATGGTTTCTCCAAGTCTAGGAATGTCCATTTAGACTCTTTCCTCATCACTAGCTTCTTCTCAGCTATCTGTCTCACTGCAAACATTGGTTTCAGTTGTGCTGCGTCCTGATCTGAGTCTGCACTACTCATCTCCCGTCTTACTTTCTACTACGATGTGTATTAGTTTGTCAGTTACCCACTCCAGAACTTTCATATAACATGACAGGACTTTTAACAGCTCTCTACTGCCCACAGATGTGGGTGCCCCCTTTTTTCTTGTACACTGGCATGAGTATGCATACCCAGTCATCTGGGATATGTCTTTCTCTCCACATTGCTATGAGTACCCTCAGGAGCTATTCCTTCCCTATCTCACCCAACATCTTTATCATATCTGCTGTGACCTCATCTGAGCCTGCTGATTCCCCTGACTTCCTTTTCCTTAATGCTGTTCTTACAACTTCTAGGGTGAGCTCCTCCTCTTGTCTCATCATAGGCCATGTCTGGGGAAGTACAGTGCCTAAGGGGTTTTCTTCATTCAAAAGCTACTGGAAGTATTCCTTTGATCTGATATGATGTCCTGCAGGATGGTGAGAAGTTTGTTGCTGGCATCCATTATGTGTCTGACTATCTTCTTTATTTTTGTGCCTTTGCTTTGTAGACTGGTAGAGTTTCTTTGTGCCATTTACTGAGTCAATTTTCAGAAGCTAGTAGAGTGCCTTTGATGTTTTGTTCTTTGCTACTGCAACTCCTTTATTAGCCACTTTGGAGGAAAACAGAATTCCTTTCTAGCCTAGCCCACTTCTATCTTCCATTTTTTCCTTCACTCCTTCCTTACTTTGATGATGTCCTGGACTTTTACATTCCACCACCAGCTGGATAAAACACAAAAATAGCAAGTGATAATGGAATGATCACAACCAGCTCTTCGGACCAAAAACGTAGGTTTATTAAATAAGCGCTTTTGGAGGGAACGATGTCTCTCCTTCATCAGATATTCCACCACCAGCTTTCTTTATGTACCTCGCTTCTATACCTGACTCGGCCACGTATCTGTTCTATAATCCTCACACATGCTGTTCTGAGCTGCTGCCATTCTTCTACAGCTCCACCTATTTCCTCTTCTTCCTGAGTACTTCCTTGAACTCCTGTGCCTTCCCTCCAATCAGCTTCCAGGTCTTCAGCTGATTGTAGTAACCATAGGTTTATGCTGTGGACCAACTGTTTTACTGGGGATGACTTTGCAGTCACTGATTCTACCCCAGTGCCCTTTCCTTACTAGGAGGAAGTCTACCTGAGTTGCATGCTGGCCACAATTTTTTATGATCTAGTGACCGTTTCTCTTGCTGAATCATATGTTGGCCATCATCAAGCCATTTGCCAGACAGAAGTCTAGAGTGGTCTGTCCTTCTTTATTCCTGTTGTCACACCCATGTGGACTCAGGCAGTCCTCTTATCCTGTTCTGTCTATCCCAATATATTCATTCAGGTCACCCATAATCAACACCAATTCACACTGCCCTGCTTTATCTAGTAGGTCCTGCTAGAGTTGTCTGAATGCACTCTTCCTCACTATCACACCATGCTGTGGGACATATGCTGAGATTATGAATACCACCTTCTTCTTACATTGGAATCTGCTTGCCATGAGTCTATCACTAATTCTGATGACATCCCTCACTTTCTTCTGAAGACTCTCCCTCAACAAAAATGTGAACAAGTATACCTCTTTACTTGCCCCTTCTTTACTTACTTATGTCTTCTTCTTCTTTCGGCTTTTCTCGGTTAGGGGTCTCCACAGTGGATCACCTGTCTGCTCATGATTGGCAGAGGAGTTTTACAGTGTCGAGTTGCTAGCCTGGCACCCAACCTTTCACAGAAGGCAGTGAAGGTACACACATGCACACACTCAAGCCTATGGCCAATTTAGAGTGTGCAATCCACCTACAGCATGTCTTTGGGATGTGGGAGGAAACAGGAGCACCCAGAGTACCACAGGGAGGACATGCAGACTCTGCACAGACGGCACCCCAGCAGAGGATCGAACTGGAGAATCTCTTGCTGTGAGGTGGCAATGCTAACCGCTGCACCACCATGGCCACCCTTCTTCACTTTCTTACTTACTACTATCTAATTCTCTTCTCTGACTTTATCTCTAAATATACCATAATCCTGTTTATTTCTCACTTCATATTTCAATCCCTATTTGTATTACACTGATTTACCTTTAATTTCTCTACAATCTGTATAAAACTTCTCTAAATATTAAATGATTGTCATATACCTTGTATCAATTCTTAACCAATTTTTATTATGACTAATTTGTTATAATTATTTAAAGTGTAGATGTTTTTCGTTTTATTTTTGAAGATTGTAAAATTACTGTTCTTAAAATGTTTTATAATAATTTGGAGGTTTTCTTCCCAAGCCTTTGCTGAAAATGGGCTTCTACCCAGTTGGACTTTTCTGGTAATCAAATGTCAGTAAATAAATAAATTTCCACCTCTATTTCTAGTCTGTCTTCCTCCTGAGTTGTAGAGACTGGAATCTGGATTCCAAACGAAGTGAATTTGCTGCACTATCCTTCCATCTTGTCTCCTGGATATGTAGGATTTCAAGCTTCCTGCTTACCATCATGTCCTCCACTTCCAAGCTATGTCCTGTCAGTGAACCTGTATTGAATGCAGCAATTCTTAGTTTAGTTCATGTTTGGCTGGTTCATTGACTTTACATACAGCTTTTGATTAATCCCATGTAACTCAAGCTGGCAGCTGGACACCAGCCAGCCAGTAACTTATTGACCTAGTAGCTTATTGGCCCAGGGCTGTCATCTCCAATGAACCAAGGCTGATGGGCTTTATGTTAGGTACACACTGGCCAATAGGGACACATGCACCCCTCCCCCAATTAGCATGAGTCCCTGATGAAGGTAATAGTAGGACAAGTACTCAACCTACTTATCACTGGTAACTACCCATGTCCATTTTGGTGACATTAGTCAACACAACTGAATCACCTAGAGACACTTTTTACACTGTTGAGTGGCTAACCCTGACACTGCATGCAGTCTGCCATCTGTGTTAATAGTTAATGCCCAAAGTGGTTGCTATATACAAGTCTTCCCCCTTATAGGCACCAGCTAGAGTGTGTGCTTCTGCCTACAACTCCATTATAGAGTGAGTTTTTCATGTTGAAATATTCAGCATAGATTTAGGATGTGGGGGAAATCCACAGATACAGAGGGAGAACATACAAACTCAATATAGGCAATTGGTCAGAGGTCAGGATTGAACCTTGTACCATGTACCTTGTGCATGGAAGATGAATACTTAACCATTATGCCAAATGGTCTCATTGTTGCACCTACATATACAGTATGTACATATATGCTTTATCACACACACTGTGCAATGTTACCTACATTGAGGCTGAAGATATAGTGAACCCACTGGATGATAAATTTAGCTCTAACTTTACCCCTCTCTTCACTGTATATGTCCCTCAAGATATACCTGAAACTGGCTCACCTCTAGCTATCACACAAGATCAAGTCCTAAAATTGCTATCAAAAGCTAAAAATACTGCATCTATGGATCCTGACAATATCCCTTGCTTGAATGATTTAGCCAAATCCTTAACACTGTCCAATCAAAGCCTGAATACAGGTTTTTTACCAATTGAATGGACAATAGCTACAGTCATTTTCCTGCATAAGGGAGGACCTTCCTCAGACCCAGGAAATTTCAGACCCATAGGACTGGTCAGCCTCATGTTCAAAGCAACAGAGAGACTTATCAAGGAATTAATCAGTCAGGAAACAGGGAACCTCCATAAACTGGACCTGTCTCAGTTTTGATTCATCAAGGGCAGGTCATGCATACTCAGCCTGGTGGATTTTTTGAAAAAGTCACCAAAGCAATGGATGAAGGTAAAATGGTACACACCACATACCTCAACCTGGCCAAAGCTTTTGACACAATTACCCCCTCAAGTATAGTAGAGAAACTAAATAAACTGGGAATAACCCCCCTGTGTCACTCACTGGATTGCCAACTGGCTCACAAATAGGACAGAGATAATCAAAATAGGGGAATAATACCTCCACAAAGAGATCAGTCACCAGTGAAGACCCACAAGGTTCTGTGGTAGGACATCTCCTGTTGCATCTACTTTTCTGAAGTAGAAGTCAATACCAAAGGGCTCTGGCTGACTACGTTTGCAGAAGACTGTAAGCTAGGAGCAGTCATTAAATCCTTAAATGACTTAGCCATCCTGCAGGAAGGTTTGTCTCAAATAAATAACTGGTGTCAAAATTATGTTCTGTAACAAAATGCCAAAAAATGCATTATTGTATCTTTTGGGAAGTCATCTACCCCATGAAACTATCACATTGACAATACTCCCCTAAGAGCTGACCCGATTGTTCAGGATTTAGGAACTTATGTGGACAGAGAACTAACTTTTGACCAACGTGCGTCAATGTTGTAAGGAAGTCCTATACTACACAACTTATAAACAAAGGGAATGTGTCTTGATCTAGGGGTCTCTTTGTCCACCTTTACTTAACCCTTATTATCCCAGTCATTTGGCATGCATCTGTTCAGACACATGCAACAAATGCAACACCCAGAGATACCATACTAAAGGGATACAATGTCTAAACAACATGTCCTACGTGGACTAATTCAATGCTGTCACTGTACTCAGTATCCTACAGACTGCTAACAGGTGACCTATGTCTGGCATACAAGGCATCCTCCGACCCATTACTGATGGATTTAATGCACATCAGCAATTCAAATGGCATCAGAAATAATCTGTCTAGGGATCTAAACCGAGGGACAGGTATAGTTTGCAGAGGGTACCATTGCTGTGGAACAGCCTTCCAATACACATAAAACGAAGTTCATCCCTGTCCATTTTCAAGTGCAACTAGAATCTTTGTGTGGAAAACAGTAAATTTACTCCAGGACTGCCCCGTGTACTACTAATGGACAGAGGCAGCTCCTAAATGCTTCATCCCATGCATGAGTCCCCTAAAATTATCCATGGTATGATCTTAGTTATTCTTATTAAGGGTAATATATAATTACTGACCATGGTATGGACAAGGCCAATCTATAAACAAATGGGATAGATTATTCTGAGCATAAAAAGGGAAACTGACCAGTTAAAATGGCCGGCAAGGTCAGCTAGTCTGCTACTTACCTATGAACCTACTAGCAGTTAGCTTGCCATCTGGCTCTGCACTAGATTTTCTTTGTGACTTGGTTTTCTTATGCCCTTCATGAGGTAAGGTACAACCTGAAGTAAATTCCAATCCCTCACCTATGCATCTGACAACGCTCATCCCAAGGAGGAAAAGCAACCTTGATGGTTTCCTTCCCACGAAGTCCTTAAATGAGAATCAATCTTTGTTAACTTATTGCAGGTGGGAGCAAACCCCTTATGCTATAGGATAATGCTAGTTACCTTTAAATATTAAGCAAGTTAATTATAAATTAAACAGAAGAATCCTTCTTATCCACTTACCTCTGTCAGTACCTGTACAAGTGGTATAACCTAGAAGACATTTCTTAAGACATGACTGATAACCCCAGCAAAGTCCAGCTACAGATTTGCAAATGTGTTAGAGTGGGCAGAGACAATTACTCACAATCTGTACTCTGCACTGCAATAGTAATAGAATCAAAACAGAAGCTAAACCTTTGAGCTTTATCAAAAGGGTTGTATTTCACAGGACAAGATTAATGTATCAGTCAGAAAATTAAGAAAAGTAACACAGCCAGTTCCCACAGGAAAACATCAGAAGATTTTTTTTTACTAGGGTTCAGAATAATCAATGATCATTTGTATTTTAATTAACTGACTCTTATCTCGGAAAGAAGACTTGCACAATATCATGAGATATAATTAGTAAGAGAATAACAGTGTATCAAAAGGGTTTAAGAGAACAAACTTACTTACAAAAGACAGACAAATCCTGGGAAGAATTCACAATTCATACCACAAAGGAAAATCATGTCTCAACAGAGATTAGATCATTATGTGACGGAATGCAGTACTTATTGAAATTATTGGTAAAAAGTATGTATATAAATGTAGGATCTTCCTGAACTTAAATCCTTTAAGTATTTAAGTTACTCAATACACAATAGCAATTGGATAAATTATCCAAGACTCTGGAGTCAGGGATACAGTTTTACTATGTTTTTGATTTCTGGTGAAGCCGTCTGGAGTTTTATTTCCTGCTAAGCAGCATTTTCATGCGAACAGTAAATCCTCATAAAACTGTTTTTCACTGATATTAAACCTCAATAAATAGTACAAGAACCCCAGATGCTTCTGGCTGCTCTGGATTGATTTTTTTAATAATAACTAAAAAGCTTTCTTCTAGTTTAATACTAGTTCTTGTCTGTACATGGGATGTTAACAGTATAATTCTTACTACCTAAAGTTTACTAACATTTATATTACATAATATAGTCAGTACACAGAGTATAGCAACATTTAAAAAAACATGTATACTATCATAAAGCCTATAGTAATATTTTATAAAACTGTTTTTCTCATTTTAGGTTTGTGGTGATAGAAGAACACAGAGGCAGCTGCAAACTACTCCAGTTTATCACTGCATTCAGGTACAGTTCTTTTCAATCTCCTGAAAGTAATAACATGAAATGTTAGATTTTACACTTATTTCAAATGTTAAGCTCATGCCCATGTAATGTACCCCATAAAAGAGTCATTCTCACTTCCTCACATCCCTGACATGGGCACAAACATGGAACACATTTAGACAGGTATTTTGGCAACAGTCTGCAGAACATAACTCAACTCCTTCCAGTTTGTGTATGGAAAGGCTGCAGGGCAGGAGATGAGAATAAAGACTGGGAATGTGGGCTCAGCATTCCAAAAACTGGTACAAATCCCAGCATTCCATTTTCCTACCTTTGATGGCATGATATTGGAATATTAGGAAGGGAAATGAGAATAATGACTGCGGATGTGGGCTCAGAATTCCAAAAACTGCTACGAATCCCAACATTTCATTTTCCTACCTTTGGTGGCATGATATTGGAATATTAGGAAGGGAAATGAGAATAATGACTGGATGTGGGCTCAGAATTCCAAAAACTGCTACGAATCCCAACATTTCATTTTCCTACCTTTGGTGGCATGATATTGGAATATTAGGAAGGGAAATGAGAATAATGACTGCGGATGTGGGCTCAGAATTCCAAAAACTGCTACGAATCCCAACATTTCATTTTCCTACCTTTGGTGGCATGATATTGGAATATTAGGAAGGGGAATGAGAATAATGATCATGGATGTGGGCTCAGAATTCCAAAAACTGCTACGAATCCCAACATTTCATTTTCCTACCTTTGGTGGCATGATATTGGAATATTGAGAAATAAAATTGATACTGCAACAAAATTTCCATTTCTAAAAAAGAAAAAAATAGTTTACCAGTGCTCACAAAATCTTAATAATTTGAGGCACAATAGGATCTTATGTTTCATACCACCTATAATCTCTTTAAGAGAATCATTATGTAAAATGCAAGGCTTAGGATTTATGTCCTGTGCCACCAATATGCAAGTTTTTGCCCCCTCTCTAGCCATTGCATCCAAATTTTGAAGTTCCCAGTTGACTTGTACATCTCCCCACCTTGCACATATAGTTTAGCATGTCACATCACTCTTTGGAATGCCCTTGTTCCTGGTGAGAATTTTTGTTTAGGTGTCCTTAGTCTTTAGTGGCCAGCAGTAGAGTATAATAGCCATCACTTCTACATACATCATGATTCTTTCTTTCTTTCTTTCTTTATTTGTTAACCATATGAGAATTGATCCATATGAAACTTTTTGAAACTCCGCCCAGGAAGATTCTCTGATTAAATATCTTAAAGTCATACAGAAGGCAAATGGAGGTTGAGCTTTAAGTCACAGAGTCTGCAAAACTGTTTTGCACGGAACCTAAAGTCTCAGTAATAAAAAATAATAAATAAGACATAATCAACAGAATGTTCTGGAACAGACTGATCTAAAACAGAGAGAGCAAAAAAAAAAAAAAAAATGAGTAAAGAACGTCTATTTGAAAAATGGATTTTTCAAGTGTCAGTATTATGTCACAGCATGAAAGAGTAGTGGAAGCTAGGTTAAGAAGGGGCGTGATGATTAGTGATCAGCAGTATGGTTTCATGCCAGGAAAGAGCACTACAGATGCAATATTTGCTCTGAGAGTGTTGATGGAGAAGTACAGAGAAGGTCAGAAGGAGTTGCATTGTGTTTTTGTAGACTTAGAGAAAGCATATGACAGGGTGCCTAGAGAGGAGTTGTGGTATTGTATGAGGACATCAGGAGTGCTAGAGAAGTATGTAAGAGTGGTACAGGATATATATGAAGGTAGTGTGACAGCGGTGAGGTCTGTGGTGGGAGTGATGGATGCGTTTAAGGTGGAGGTGGGATTACATCAAGGATCAGCTCTGAGCCCTTTCTTATTTGCAATGGTGATGGACAGGTTGACAGATGAGATCAGACAGGAGTCGAGTTGCTAGCCTGGCACCCAACCTTCCACAGAAGGCAGTGAAGGTACACACACGCACACACTCAAGCCTATGGCCAATTTAGAGTGTCCAATCCACCTACAGCGTGTCTTTGGGATGTGGGAGGAAACAGGAGCACCCAGAGTAAAACCACAGGGAGGACATGCAGCTCTGCACAGACGGCACCCCAGCAGAGGATCGAACTGGAGAATCTCTTGCTGTGAGGTGGCAATGCTAACCGCTGCACCACCATGGCCACCCTTCTTCACTTTCTTACTTACTACTATCTAATTCTCTTCTCTGACTTTATCTCTAAATATACCATAATCCTGTTTATTTCTCACTTCATATTTCAATCCCTATTTGTATTACACTGATTTACCTTTAATTTCTCTACAATCTGTATAAAACTTCTCTAAATATTAAATGATTGTCATATACCTTGTATCAATTCTTAACCAATTTTTATTATGACTAATTTGTTATAATTATTTAAAGTGTAGATGTTTTTCGTTTTATTTTTGAAGATTGTAAAATTACTGTTCTTAAAATGTTTTATAATAATTTGGAGGTTTTCTTCCCAAGCCTTTGCTGAAAATGGGCTTCTACCCAGTTGGACTTTTCTGGTAATCAAATGTCAGTAAATAAATAAATTTCCACCCCTATTTCTAGTCTGTCTTCCTCCTGAGTTGTAGAGTCTGGAATCTGGATTCCAAACGAAGTGAATTTGCTGCACTATCCTTCCATCTTGTCTCCTGGATATGTAGGATTTCAAGCTTCCTCCTTACCATCATGTCCTCCACTTCCAAGCTATGTCCTGTCAGTGAACCTGTATTGAATGCAGCAATTCTTAGTTTAGTTCATGTTTGGCTGGTTCATTGACTTTACATACAGCTTTTGATTAATCCCATGTAACTCAAGCTGGCAGCTGGACACCAGCCAGCCAGTAACTTATTGACCTAGTAGCTTATTGGCCCAGGGCTGTCATCTCCAATGAACCAAGGCTGATGGGCTTTATGTTAGGCACACACTGGCCAATAGGGACACATGCACCCCTCCCCCAATTAGCATGAGTCCCTGATGAAGGTAATAGTAGGACAAGTACTCAACCTACTTATCACTGGTAACTACCCATGTCCATTTTGGTGACATTAGTCAACACAACTGAATCACCTAGAGACACTTTTTACACTGTTGAGTGGCTAACCCTGACACTGCATGCAGTCTGCCATCTGTGTTAATAGTTAATGCCCAAAGTGGTTGCTATATACAAGTCTTCCCCCTTATAGGCACCAGCTAGAGTGTGTGCTTCTGCCTACAACTCCATTGTAGAGTGAGTTTTTCATGTTGAAATATTCAGCATAGATTTAGGATGTGGGGGAAATCCACAGATACAGAGGGAGAACATACAAACTCAATATAGGCAATTGGTCAGAGGTCAGGATTGAACCTTGTACCATGTACCTTGTGCATGGAAGATGAATACTTAACCATTATGCCAAATGGTCTCATTGTTGCACCTACATATACAGTATGTACATATATGCTTTATCACACACACTGTGCAATGTTACCTACATTGAGGCTGAAGATATAGTGAACCCACTGGATGATAAATTTAGCTCTAACTTTACCCCTCTCTTCACTGTATATGTCCCTCAAGATATACCTGAAACTGGCTCACCTCTAGCTATCACACAAGATCAAGTCCTAAAATTGCTATCAAAAGCTAAAAATACTGCATCTATGGATCCTGACAATATCCCTTGCTTGAATGATTTAGCCAAATCCTTAACACTGTCCAATCAAAGCCTGAATACAGGTTTTTTACCAATTGAATGGACAATAGCTACAGTCATTTTCCTGCATAAGGGAGGACCTTCCTCAGACCCAGGAAATTTCAGACCCATAGGACTGGTCAGCCTCATGTTCAAAGCAACAGAGAGACTTATCAAGGAATTAATCAGTCAGGAAACAGGGAACCTCCATAAACTGGACCTGTCTCAGTTTTGATTCATCAAGGGCAGGTCATGCATACTCAGCCTGGTGGATTTTTTGAAAAAGTCACCAAAGCAATGGATGAAGGTAAAATGGTACACACCACATACCTCAACCTGGCCAAAGCTTTTGACACAATTAGCCCCTCAAGTATAGTAGAGAAACTAAATAAACTGGGAATAACCCCCTGTGTCACTCACTGGATCGCCAACTGGCTCACAAATAGGACAGAGATAATCAAAATAGGGGAATATACCTCCACAAAGAGATCAGTCACCAGTGAAGACCCACAAGGTTCTGTGGTAGGACATCTCCTGTTGCATCTACTTTTCTGAAGTAGAAGTCAATACCAAAGGGCTCTGGCTGACTACGTTTGCAGAAGACTGTAAGCTAGGAGCAGTCATTAAATCCTTAAATGACTTAGCCATCCTGCAGGAAGGTTTGTCTCAAATAAATAATTGGTGTCAAAATTATGTTCTGTAACAAAATGCCAAAAATGCATTATTGTATCCTTTGGGAAGTCATCTACCCCATGAAACTACCACATTGACAATACTCCCCTAAGAGCTGACCCGATTGTTCAGGATTTAGGAACTTATGTGGACAGAGAACTAACTTTTGACCAACGTGCGTCAATGTTGTAAGGAAGTCCTATACTACACAACTTATAAACAAAGGGAATGTGCCTTGATCTAGGGGTCTCTTTGTCCACCTTTACTTAACCCTTATTATCCCAGTCATTTGGCATGCATCTGTTCAGACACATGCAACAAATGCAACACCCAGAGATACCATACTAAAGGGATACAATGTCTAAACAACATGTCCTACGTGGACTAATTCACTGCTGTCACTGTACTCAGTATCCTACAGACTGCTAACAGGTGACCTATGTCTGGCATACAAGGCATCCTCCGACCCATTACTGATGGATTTAATGCACATCAGCAATTCAAATGGCATCAGAAATAATCTGTCTAGGGATCTAAACCGAGGGACAGGTATAGTTTGCAGAGGGTACCATTGCTGTGGAACAGCCTTCCAATACACATAAAATGAAGTTCATCCCTGTCCATTTTCAAGTGCAACTAGAATCTTTGTGTGGAAAACAGTAAATTTACTCCAGGACTGCCCCGTGTACTACTAATGGACAGAGGCAGCTCCTAAATGCTTCATCCCATGCATGAGTCCCCTAAAATTATCCATGGTATGATCTTAGTTATTCTTATTAAGGGTAATATATAATTACTGACCATGGTATGGACAAGGCCAATCTATAAACAAATGGGATAGATTATTCTGAGCATAAAAAGGGAAACTGACCAGTTAAAATGGCCGGCAAGGTCAGCTAGTCTGCTACTTACCTATGAACCTACTAGCAGTTAGCTTGCCATCTGGCTCTGCACTAGATTTTCTTTGTGACTTGGTTTTCTTATGCCCTTCATGAGGTAAGGTACGACCTGAAGTAAATTCCAATTCTCACCTATGCATCTGACAACGCTCATCCCAAGGAGGAAAAGCAGCCTTGATGGTTTCCTTCCCACGAAGTCCTTAAATGATAATCAATCTTTGTTAACTTATTGCAGGTGGGAGCATACCCCTTATGCTATAGGATAATGGTAGTTAACTTTAAATATTAAGCAAGTTAATTATAAATTAAATAGAAGAATCCTTCTTATCCACTTACCTCTGTCAGTACCTGTACAAGTGGTATAACCTAGAAGACATTTCATAAGACATGACTGATAACCCCAGCAAAGTCCAGCTACAGATTTGCAAATGTGTTAGAGTGGGCAGAGACAATTACTCACAATCTGTACTCTGCACTGCAATAGTAATAGAATCAAAACAGAAGCTAAACCTTTGAGCTTTATCAAAAGGGCTGTATTTCACAGGACAAGATTAATGTATCAGTCAGAAAATTAACAAAAGTAACACAGCCAGTTCCCACAGGAAAACATCAGAAGATTTTTTTCACTAGGGTTCAGAATAATCAATGATCATTTGTATTTTAATTAACTGACTCTTATCTCGGAAAGAAGACTTGCACAATATCATGAGATGTAATTAGTAAGAGAATAACAGTGTATCAAAAGGGTTTAAGAGAACAAACTTGCTTACAACAGACAGACAAATCCTGGGAAGAATTCACAATTCATGCCACAAAGGAAAATCATGTCTCAACAGAGATTAGATCATTATGTGACGGAATGCAGTACTTATTGAAATTATTGGTAAAAAGTATGTATATAAATGTAGGATCTTCCTGAACTTACATCCTTTAAGTATTTAAGTTACTCAATACACAATAGCAATTGGATAAATTATCCAAGACTCTGGAGTCAGGGATACAGTTTTACTATGTTTTTGATTTCTGGTGAAGCCGTCTGGAGTTTTATTTCCTGCTAAGCAGCATTTTCATGCGAACAGTAAATCCTCATAAAACTGTTTTTCACTGATATTAAACCTCAATAAATAGTACAAGAACCCCAGATGCTTCTGGCTGCTCTGGACTGATTTTTTTAATAATAACTAAAAAGCTTTCTTCTAGTTTAATACTAGTTCTTGTCTGTACATGGGATGTTAACAGTATAATTCTTACTACCTAAAGTTTACTAACATTTATATTACATAATATAGTCAGTACACAGAGTATAGCAACATTTAAAAAAACATGTATACTATCATAAAGCCTATAGTAATATTTTATAAAACTGTTTTTCTCATTTTAGGTTTGTGGTGATAGAAGAACACAGAGGCAGCTGCAAACTACTCCAGTTTATCACTGCATTCAGGTACAGTTCTTTTCAATCTCCTGAAAGTAATAACATGAAATGTTAGATTTTACACTTATTTCAAATGTTAAGCTCATGCCCATGTAATGTGCCCCATAAAAGAGTCATTCTCACTTCCTCACATCCCTGGCATGGGCACAAACATGGAATACATTTAGACAGGTATTTTGGCAACAGTCTGCAGAACATAACTCCACTCCTTCCAGTTTGTGTATGGAAAGGCTGCAGGAAAGGAGATGAGAATAAAGACTGGGAATGTGGGCTCAGCATTCCAAAAACTGGCACAAATCCCAGCATTCCATTTTCCTACCTTTGATGGCATGATATTGGAATATTAGGAAGGGAAATGAGAATAATGACTGCGGATGTGGGCTCAGAATTCCAAAAACTGCTACGAATCCCAACATTTCATTTTCCTACGTTTGGTGGCATGATATTGGAATATTGAGAAATAAAATTGATACTGCAACAAAATTTCCATTTCTAAAAAAGAAAAAAATAGTTTACCAGTGCTCACAAAATCTTAATAGTTTGAGGCACAATAGGATCTTATGTTTCATACCACCTATAATCTCTTTAAGAGAATCATTATGTAAAATGCAAGGCTTAGGATTTATGTCCTGTGCCACCAATATGCAAGTTTTTGCCCCCTCTCTAGCCATTGCATCCAAATGTTGAAGTTCCCAGTTGACTTGTACATCTCCCCACCTTGCACATATAGTTTAGCATGTCACATCACTCTTTGGAATGCCCTTGTTCCTGGTGAGAATTTTTGTTTAGGTGTCCTTAGTGGCCAGCAGTAGAGTATAATAGCCATCACTTCTACATACATCATGATTCTTTCTTTCTTTATTTGTTAACCATATGAGAATTGATCCATATGAAACTTTTTGAAACTCCGCCCAGGAAGATTCTCTGATTAAATATCTTAAAGTCATACAGAAGGCAAATGGAGGTTGAGCTTTAAGTCACAGAGTCTGCAAAACTGTTTTGCATGGAACCTAAAGTTTCAGTAATAAAAAATAATAAATAAGACATAATCAACAGAATGTTCTGGAACAGACTGATCTAAAACAGAGAGAGCAAAAAAAAAAAGAGTAAAGAACGTCTATTTGAAAAATGGATTTTTCAAGTGTCAGTATTATGTCACAGCATGAAAGAGTAGTGGAAGCTAGGTTAAGAAGGGACGTGATGATTAGTGATCAGCAGTATGGTTTCATGCCAGGAAAGAGCACTACAGATGCAATGTTTGCTCTGAGAGTGTTGATGGAGAAGTACAGAGAAGGTCAGAAGGAGTTGCATTGTGTTTTTGTAGACTTAGAGAAAGCATATGACAGGGTGCCTAGAGAGGAGTTGTGGTATTGTATGAGGACATCAGGAGTGCTAGAGAAGTATGTAAGAGTGGTACAGGATATATATGAAGGTAGTGTGACAGCGGTGAGGTCTGTGGTGGGAGTGATGGATGCGTTTAAGGTGGAGGTGGGATTACATCAAGGATCAGCTCTGAGCCCTTTCTTATTTGCAATGGTGATGGACAGGTTGACAGATGAGATCAGACAGGAGTCCCCATGGACTATGATGTTTGCAGATGACATTATGATCTGTAGTGAGAGTAGGGAACAGGTGGAGGAGACCCTGGAGAGATGGAGATATGCTCTAAAGAGAAGAGAAATGAAGGTCAGCAGGACTAAGACAGAATATATGTGTGTGAATGAGAGGGAGGATAGAGGAATGGTGAGGATGCAGGGAGTAGAGGTGGCAAAGGTGGATGAGTTTAAATACTTGGGATCAACAGTTCAGAGTAATGGTGAGTGTGGAAGAGAGGTGAAGAAGAGAGTACAGGCAGGATGGAGTGGGTGGAGAAGAGTGTCAGGAGTGATTTGTGACAGACGAGTACCAGTAAGAGTTAAAGGGAAGGTCTACAAGAGGGTATTGAGACCAGCTGTGTTATATGGGTTGGAGACAGTGGCATTGACAAAAAGGCAGGAGTTAGATCTGGATGTGGCAGAGTTAAAGATGTTAAGATGTGCACTGGGTGTGACGAGGGTGGACAGGATTAGGAATAAGTATATTAGAGGGTCAGCCCAGTTTGGAGACAAAGCCAGAGAGGCAGGTTTACGTTGATTTGGACATGTGCTGAGGAGGGATGCTGAGTATATTGGGAAAAAGATGCTAAGGATGAAGCTACCAAGTATCAGGAAAAGAAGAAGGCCTAAGATAAGGTTTTTGGATGTGGTGAGAGAGGACATGCAGGTGGGTGGTGTGACAGAGCAAGATGCAGAAGACAGGAAGAAGTGGAATCAGATGATCCGCTGTGGCGACCCCTAACGGAAAACAGCTGAAAGATGATGATGAGTATTATGTCCCTCAGTGGCTACCATACACTTATAGCTAAAGGTGAGCAACAGAGAAGGTCATGTGTCACCCCTGATGATCCATTATGTTATGAAGAAACACTACCACTACTCTTGACTTTTTTTGTCACTATCAACATGTTGCACAACAAGATGAGAAGGGGAATGTGATATTCTTACACAAAACTGGGAAGGTTTTCCCACTCCCTCATTTCTCTACCATTCTTAACAAGTAATAAGTAGTTTTTGGTCTATTTTTGCTTTTGTCATCACATTTTACAACCTTAACAATATATGTACTCAGTGGATTTTTCCTGCATGAAATCTTCTGAAAGTGAAAACAAACTTCAAAGCAAATAAACTCCTGCGTCCTACTACTCTGGAAACAGTCCCATAAGTTTCCATGATGATGATGATGTGATATGCTTGTGGCATGATGTCACCAACAGACATGGGAAATGATGCAGAATACATGACGCAATTGTCATACACTATTGTGAAGCCCCACTTTTTGATTGTCTACATTGGCCACTTTCTTTTTTCCATTACTCAACACAGGTGAAATATAATTAATTAAAAAGAAAAATTCAGAAGGCTTTACGACCCTACAGTTTCAACTGCTCAGAGGAACTACAACATACCTGTTATTTGTGTTTTGTCAGTACACAGCACAATATTAATAGCACATACCCAGCAGAATATTGCAAAAATACAAAACTCCAAAAAAACAGACTTTGTAATTATTGCTCTCATTTGGCAGTTTGCTTTTTGTACATGGCTTTAATTTGCACTGAGACCAAACAGGAAAAATGGAATATTTACCTAAAGGATGGCTGCAGAACCATTAAGGACTCCCATAATGTACTCCACTGTCAAGTATCCTTATTGGTTGGATTGCTTTGACCACTTTCATTATCATACCGTGCAACTTATGTCAGATGCAGGGAGAGGTTATTGGAGTTAAACATTTTGAGTGGATACACAATTCATTATAACTAGAAGGGAGTTTGAAACTGTTCATACCAAAAAGGAAATCAGGAAAATTTGAAGTGAGATGTTGCATTTTGTGATGTTTAGCATACTAGAACTGGTATTAAGATAATCTCTATTGTTCTTTTAAGGTGCTAGAATTCTTTATTGTATCCAAAGTTTACCACGTCCACCTCATTATACTCAGTACTTTAATTTATACTCGGGGTGAAACCATAATCCATGTTAAGGGTTCTTTACCCCCAAAGTACCAGGTATTATGCATATCTAACACCTCATCTCCCACATATTTTATTTATTTACCCCAACGTTATGTTTTTTTTCTTTTTTGTAGTTTTCTATTTTAGTCCTAGGACTCAATACATAAATGTCTTCTGAATGGCTTTAGTATGCAAGGTTAGAGGGTGATTATTCAGACTAAGCATGCTTCACAATTTTGGGTTATAGCTTTGATTACTATTTTGTACATTTTGCATGGTAGGGGGTGTTTTTGATATTTTTTTGTATTTTTTATTTGATTTTCTAATTAGGTATGTTTTGAGGGACTTTTTCATTGGTTGTTGTATTTTTTGGGATGGGGATATTTTCTCCTCTTTCTAAGCTTTTATTCATTTAGAGTGTCACAGCTACTAAGTTTGTGTTGAAGGGAGTGTGGTTTCTGCTTTGTCTTCATTAGTTGGTGTAAATCATTTTTATTTTTAGAAGGAGCTTTATTATTTTTCTGTGGTCTGTGGTTTATGGTTAGGATCAGTGGATTTGGACACTAGACTGTGTGATGGGATTTATGCGGGTGGGGGGGGCTTTTGAATTCACTTCCTGTAGCAGTGTGTAATATGGAGCATGGCCGTGTTTGCTGCTTACAGGCTTGGTGCAGTTTTGTTGGTGGTGGATTTGCTCAAAAGGGAAGATTGCTAGCTACACTTATGAAGATAGAAACTAAATTCTTCATTGCATATGCTTAGTACATGACTGCTTGATTTAGAATTAGAGTAGGAATGGGGAGCAATCCATTTTATCATCATAGAACTCATTGACAAGACCCTAAGTTGAGTTGCTCTCATGGAGTGTCCCACTGTATGCTTGGTCCAAGTTGTTCTCTCCTTTTCTATGGAGAACAGTCACAGAGAAAGCGGGGACAGCTCCCTCTGTAGAAATCTGAGTTTTCTATATGGTTAGTGAACTGTCACCCTTTCACCCTGACAGAGCAATCTCAGCATTAGAGGATACACAGTGCAGAGTTCCATATGGGATACAGGAGGGCTTGCCCACTCTCTGCAGAAACACTTATTTTAGCAATTTTGCTGCCGGTCAACAAGCAGCTGAATAAACCAAGATAATGGTGGGGGGCACTGATAAAAGTCTCCATGAAGAGTTCTCAAAGTATACACCTCGCGCTACATTTTTCACCTTTAGAAGCAACCGTATCATAGTGGTTTGGCACAAAGGCATGCAGCACTGTGTAGAGCTGCCTCTGCAGCTCTTCTATCTGCTAATGGGGCAGTCTGGGGGGAAGTCATATGATAATTAGCCATCTGCTCTCCCCCTGAAACTGCCTGTAGTAAAGCATTTACACAGCCAAGCAATTCAGAGAATGATTTGACTGTCTTGATTAACATGGCTGTTCCTGTCTGCTCACAGTGGCAGGGTTCATCCATTGCGGTAGAGATAAGCGGTGCGGAGTTTAGTAGGCAGGTAGTGTTGGGTTGTATGTACTCATCTGTATGTGAGGGGCTGCACGGGTGAGTGTATGTTTAACTGTGTGAGTGTATCTGTGTGCCTGCCTGGAAAGAAGCAGTAGAGAGGTTAGTTCAGGTGTGTGTGGATGTGTCTGTGTCTATGTGTCTATAGAAGGAATGTGCAAATTTGTCTGTCTGTGTGTGTGTGTGTGGGGGGGTGTTTTGGGGTGACTATCACACTTCCATGCATCTCCAGACTAATGAGCAAAAACTGCAACTGCATGTTAGGGAGACCACTAAATACCAGGGATATCTATACAGATATGAGTCAGTGGGTAACACAAGACACCAGGGGTATCTCTACAGATGTGGGCTGGGGGAACACTATGCACCAGGGATAGCTTCTCATGCTGTAATGGGACTTCCATATAAAAGGGATGTGGGTACACAAGACATCAGGGATTACTCAGTAGCTACATACCTTAACAGCACGTATACATAAACTGAATGGGGGGGGGGGCATAGGGCACCAGGGATTACTCCATAAGTGCATGCATTAGCAGGATTTACACATGTCATGAGTTGGGGGGAAGGAGCACTAGATACCAGGGATAACCCCATACTGTATGCCTTAACAGCACTTATACATAAAGTTAATTGGGGGGGGGGCATAGTACTCCATGAGTACATGCTTTAGCAGGATTTACACATATCATGAGTTGGAGGGAAGGAACAATAGATACCAGGGATAACTCCATAGCTGTATGCCTTAACAGCACTTAAACATGACATGAGTCAAGGGGGGAGGTATTAGATATCACAGATTACTGCATAGCTACATTATTTAACAGCACTTACACATAACGTGATTTGGTGATGGGGGCATTAGAAACCTGGGATTACTCTGTAGCAACATGCCTTAACAGTACTTACACATATCATGAATTGTGGGGGCATGGGAACCAGACATTACTCTGTACCTACATACCTTAACAGCATTTACACATAATGTGAGAAAGGGGAACACTAGACACCAAGGGTTACTCCATAGCTACATGCCTTAACAGCACATACACATAACGTGAGTCAGGGGGATCCTAGTCACCAGGGATGACTCCATATCTATGTGCCTTAACAGCACTTACACATAATGTGAGTTGGGGGGACATCAGACACCAGAGCGTACACAGTAGTTACATGCCTTAACAGCATTTACACATAATGTAAGACAGGGGGCACTAGACACCAAGGGTTACTCCATAGCTACATGCCTTAACAGCACATATACATAACGTGAGTCAGGGGGATCCTAGTCACCAGGGATGACTCCATATCTATGTGCCTTAACAGCACTTACACATAACGTGAGTTAGGGGGACATCAGACACCAGAGCGTACACAGTAGTTACATGCCTTAACAGCATTTACACATAATGTAAGACAGGGGGCACTAGACACCAAGGGTTACTCTGCAGTTGCATGGTTTAACAGCACTTATACATAACGTGAGTTAGGGGGACATCAGACACCAGAGCTTACACAGTAGTTACATGCCTTAACAGCATTTACACATAATGTAAGACAGGGGGCACTAGACACCAAGGGTTACTCTGCAGTTGCATGGTTTAACAGCACTTACACATAACGTGAGTTAGGGGGACATCAGACACCAGAGCTTACACAGTAGTTACATGCCTTAACAGCATTTACACATAATGTAAGACAGGGAGCACTAGACACCAAGGGTTACTCTGCAGGTACATGGTTTAACAGCACATATACATAACGTGAGTCAGGGGGATCCTAGTCACCAGGGATAACTCCATATCTACGTGCCTTAACAGCACTTACACATAATGTGAGTTAGGGGGACATCAGACACCAGAGCTTACACAGTAGTTACATGCCTTAACAGCATTTACACATAATGTAAGACAGGGGGCACTAGACACCAAGGGTTACTCTGCAGTTGCATGGTTTAACAGCACTTATACATAACATGAGTCAGGATAAAAAAAAAAGTGTGTGCAGGAAATAACTAGACACCAGGAATACTATAAGTTGCATGCTTTAAAGACATCAAGAGGGATTACAACCATATACCTTCCTAATTCCCACATATGTTAGTTGGGTACTGCACCAGCACTGGACACCAGTGATTTGATTTAATAAAAATAAGACGTTAAGACTATAAAGTGTACGAAAACTGCAAAGAGGGAAAAGGCTTCAAAGTTTGCACCCCTGTCAGCGGAAACGTCAGCATTAACCCTGATAAGGTAGCCCAGCAGGTTTTTTTAATATCTAATGAGGATATTGGGCACTAATCAGTCTGCAATCAGTTAATAACTTACAATGGAGGGGCAGGGAATGTTAAGTGTACTTCTCATCCTCATAGCAGAAGTCTTTAAGATAAAGTCAAAAGTAATGGTGGGATACGTTCACAGACAAATTTTAAATATTACTCCCACAAACTTAGAAATTCATTAGTGTAACAGTTGCTTGTCTACTATGCAATTACTGAAAAATATGAAGTGTGAAACTCTAATGTCTAACATTAACTACTGATTGGAATCATCTTTAAATTACCTGGTAGGGAAAGGGAGACATTGGGGATGTTCTGACAACACAGGGACAGATATGGGGTACATTTTGTGTGTGTAAGTGTGTGGGGTTCAATGTATGTATTGTGTGTGGAACAGTGATAAGGGATAATACCTGTGCTACCACGATGAGGCTGCTGCCATCGCAGAATGTGATGATCTGCACTTGCATTTGTTAATGATGGTTCAGAGACATGCAGATTAGCTGATAATGAGGTCTTTCCTTACTGCCGCTCATGTGTCTCTAAGTGTGCTAGTTGTGCATTTTGGAAACAGGGCCCTATTGCACAGCCCTTATGGTGTCGTGTCTTATTGGCTTTCCAATAGGTTTATTCTTTCTGCAGATCAAACTTCATGACCTTGTATATGACCAAATCCACAAAATCCATAAGAATGTTTTGTAGCAGTTTCCAATTTATTTACTGCAATGTTTTGTGCCACTGTTTCTGAATGTTTTGTGTGTAGGTTAGATTTTTTCCCACAGTTTTCACATTTCCTGTTCAGTTAGAAGGGCAGTTCAGCTCTTTCCTAGTAAGAATTAAAATATTCCATGTTTCTATCATCAGTACTTTGGGGCTTACTGTTTTATTTTTATGACAGTGTCAGTCCTTCCTGATACGGTGACAGGGGTTGTTTTTCAGTGTTTATATTCAACGTTGTTTGCCAAATTGCAAGAATATGTATGAAGGTTGTATATTTTTTAAATGTTTTATTAATTTAAGTTGCTGAAATATGACTTATTTGTATATTCATGTATGCATTGTTCTCCATTTATTGTTAGATTAGGGTTTGTATTGTTTTATTTAGGTTTGAATTCAGTGTTCTATAGGTTGGGTTGTTGTGTGTTTATACAATTCCTTATTTTTAATGGTATTCTTCAGTTTATGTGTGTTTTGAAGTTCTGCTGGAGCTTTGCTGTGATTGTCACTTTCTACTTAAATTGGCTACTGTTGGTTGCTGTTTTCTCAGGTTTATATACACCCCCTCTCACACTCTCTGCAGCTCAGACCAGCACCCGCTTGACATCTACAAACCTAACAAAAATATTTGCAAACTTATTTACAAAAACTGTGTGTCCCAGGCTTGGAACAACCTCCCCCTAACATCTGAACCATTTCTAGTACAAATCTCTTTAAGATGAAACTCAAAAATATTTTCCTAAATACCAGCACCTGCCAAGATCCCAGTTAATCTCCCATGCTCCCCACCCTTACACCTCTTTACCACCTCTCAAATTGCTACCATAGCTGTCATCTTTGACTCATTACATACTTCTTACAAATATTTTCTTGTGCTCTATATCTGTCTCTCACCTACATATATTGTATTACGTAATACCTTCTTATTTCTAACATATTTCATCAATTTATGTATACTCATTCCTAGTTCTGCCTGTAATTACTCTATAACATTTTTCTAAGCCTGTAATTTATTTTTCTTTCTAGTCTGACTAAATATTTGTATTTCCTATAATTTGTATTTCCTGTAATGTATATCAATCTTCTGAAATGTTTCATAAACTGTATTTACTTGTATTGTGAATTGGAGCTTTTCTCCTCGGGTCGCCACTGAAAACAGGCCACTGGCTCAGTTGGACTAACCGGTTAACAAATGACAAATAAAATAAATAAAATCTAATATTACAGACTTGACTGAGAATTTATTTCATTAAAGAAATTTTTGGCTAAACTTACTTTTCTCAGTGTAAAATTACTATACAACCCTCAGTTTCATGATTGCCCAAATATGATATTTAAATTTAAACAGTGTCATGGCACAGGAGGTAGTACACTTGCCTTTCATTCAGAAAGGCTGTGGGTTCTCTTCCCACACCAGGTAGATCTCTTGCTGACAATGCAGTGCCGTATAAGAGTGGACTCCTGAATGTGTCATCCATCAGATGATATGTTAATCTGAGGCCCCATCTGATTGAATTGATGGTAGCTCAGGTGGATGTAAAAGATTCCATGGCACCTATAGAAAAGGGTTGAAGAAGTTCCCTGATACCCAGGCCAAATGTCCCCTAGTAATATAATTACCTCTGAAAAGAGGCTGTCATCCTAGTTATACTACCACAGTCAACAAAGGATAAATAACAAAAAAAACTAGAAAAAAACACTAGTAAAGTAACCAAACATAACATACATTTGGTTTACTTTGTATACCTGTCAAACAAGTAAAATTAAATTTGTAAAAAAATTGTAAATTAATTTTTCTTAAAATGTTTTTTGAATACTTTGGAGCTCTTCTCCCCAGGCCTCCACTGAAAGTGGCATCTACCCAGTTGAACTTTCCCTGTAATTAAATGTCAATAAATCAAGTGAAATAAATAAACAAATAAATAATTAAGATATAAATTACAAAGACATAATATGAAATAGGTTCAGAAAGTAAACAGCCTGGAAATCACATAAATATGCAATTGGCCAGATTCCAAAAGAGTTTCTATCAGTGTAAGTGATTTACTTTGGCATAAATCCTATAAAGGCTTACATCGAGGGCCAGATTCCCAAAGACCTGCTGTCAGCATAAGTGGTCACTTACACTGACAGCAAGTCTTTTTAAATCAGGCCAAATTTGTTAATACCCCCCCCCCCCCAAAAAAAAAAATTTAAAAAAGCTTTGACAAACTTTGCTGTCTTGGTGCCCTATAATCATGAGCTGGTAGGAAAACTCAGTGGAAAGTTATCCAACTTTTCTACATTGCATTAAGCAAAAACAAAAAAAAGGTCAAATTAAAACAAGTAAATATATTGCATGCTAATAGTTCGACATCAAATTCCACTGTCTGTGTTCTGAGATGGGGTACAGGCCTTCCGTTACATTAGGGCTTGTACACAGCTATCTGTTCTATCATTCAAAATTCTGCAGTTCAAAACTAAAAACACTTCCTTATTATGTATTATTTCTAAAAACAGGCTTGAAATTGGAATAGTTGGTAGGCTAAACTGAATCATATTAGTGGTACTGAACTGTCATTATCAACGCAAAAAAAGGCCCTTTCAACAGAAAAGCTTGAACTGTTCAAACTTGCTGCCATTAAGACATCAGTCATAAGATTATGGAATCATACTTTAAGCAGGAAATAAAAAGCACCACCTTTATAGCAGAAAGACGATCTGTTTTTAGAAATTCAAGACTTGGTACTATGAGTCCCAAAAGTAGAAACTGTGAAGGCATTTATTTAAAAAGACAAAGTATGAAGCACACTGTAACAAATCAAAAGCGTTTTTGAAAGGGACAATTCCTCCTGTACCTTCAGTGTGGAGTATCCCACAGTCTAGCATTTCTGAGTACTAACTCTGAAACTGCTGTACCTCAGAGAATGGTGCAATTCTCCAAGATAGAACAATTTCAGACGTAGTAAACATTTCTCCCAACTGCTGTTAAATTTTCACTATTCCAAGGAGCAGACTTTCCGCTTTGAGCATTTGATAGGAAACCCAAATGGAGATCTGTTAGATTTAATTTATAAAAATGCAAAGAACACAACCTTGCGTGCTCTCCCGATACTACAGCATCAGTGGAATTAGTTTATGTTCATCTTTTCACTGTGTGTGAACACGTATAGAAACGTACATGTTTATTACATGCAGATACTTTCACTTAATGACATCAGTTACACTCAAACTTATTTAATAAAGGTAGAAATATCATTTAAATAACCCAGGTGTGTAACAGTAATAATCAGTCCCTGAGTGTTGCTGAAGCAGGCTTTACAAATTCTCAGTAAAATTTGCCTGTACTCATTGTTGTATGTTGCTCCACTTGTAGCTAGGCAGTGCTTACACATGAAATAATACCCACCAGGGTAGGCATTATAGAGACAAGAAGGACCATCCATGGGTGTTGTGAGGTCTGTCAGCATAATTGCAGCACTGCCCCACTCCTTTGAAACTCCATTATTTCTCTGCAATGTCCACCCTGGAGGTCATTATTGCACTTAGAAAATAGCTACTGTGTTTATGTGTTTTCTATTGTTGCATTTTGTATTTCTCTGTGCATGTGTCTTTTTGCCTGTGTTTGCTTATTTTGATAAAACAGGCCTTTATATGTTGTGGTAAAGTTTTGCCTCTTAGTTTAGTGTGACTGACTGTTTTGTGTTGCTATGGGGGCTACTGGTCTTTTTTGGATGTCCTTACTTTATTCAATTTCTGACCCTGCCTGTAGTGTTTCACTTCATTATTTGTGGGATTTAAACTCTCGTTTGTTTACCTTTATGGATACCTTTTGCTCTTTTTGTGGTATTTCCTCTTCTTCATGGTTTTGCAGTCCCAATATTAGAGTGGGGGTATGGGGATAAGGGCAGATTTGCTCTTGGAAAAAAAGGTTAAATAGTTTATTTTTAGCTTACATACCACCGACTATTTTATTTTTGCCTTGGCAACTTCCATAATTTGAGCAGTGATACACTTCTGATATACCATTTCTTAACATGAGTTTGGACAGATTGCATTTCAGTTATGTCAAGCTGACATATTTAGAAATTCTACACAATGAACATAGCAGCTGTTTTCATCAGGAAGGCAGAACAATGTGTACATGGAGCACCTTAAGGAATTTAGCATTTTCAGTGTTTGTCACATACTTTTCCTTCATTTTCTTTTCATCCTGGTAAACTTAGGTAGTTCACATGTCATTTGTTGCTTCAGATGACTGCACTTTATTTTCCTACTCTTTTCTGTATTAAATATTGACTCTCTCAGCAGTGAACTTAATCTAAGCCTAAGATGTTTTCCCTCGAATACAGCATTAATCTTTCACGTCTGGGTTTCCTGCTCTTGTACCTTTTTAAATTGCATGCCGTGCTTTACTCGGTGATCTACCGCCAAGTGTTGCCTTTCTTCAGTGAGTTTCATCTTCCTACCACATCTTTTTCCAGTTTCATATCTTTTCTGTTAGATGGCAACTGCTTTTGTTTTATAAGTTTATAGCTTGTTACTGAAAATGTACAAATATTCAGTAAGTCTTTTGTAGTCCTTTAACTCCTGGGATCTACCAACTGCCAGATGCACCTCTTTTATTCACTTTAAGGGTGAAAGCTTGTCTAGTGGGATGCTTGGAGTTTACATACATCAGTCATGCCTTTTATATTTTGTCCTACTCAATAAACTCTTTAGATTATGAATATTTATTCACAAGTACATGCTCCTTTACTTCAGCATGAATGAGGATGGAGCTGTCTTGGAAATCGTCCTGCCTCAAACATTCCAAGGGCCCTCCAGGCATTACTGTGATGGTGACGCCCCCCCCCCCCCCCAGCAGAATCAGGCTGACCTTCAGCTCCTTACACCTCTCTGTTACCATGCACCTCTCAACACCTTCACTCAAGAATGGAGGGCAAAGCCAAAAAAAATAGATGCGGGGTGGGGCAAAGGCCCAAAATCAGGGACATATTTTAATTAATACTCTCAGTCACTAAAAAAGTTAAAATCATAATAGGTTGTGCATTAATATACATCTCTTGAACAACAACTATGAAACTAATGTCTAGCATGACTGACTGACTGTAATCCTTAGTGATTTATCAGAAAATATAAATTTTCAAGGGACAAGACCAAAGTATGAAACAAAATCAAGGACCTTTCTGCAACATTAGGGACAGGTAAGAGATATGTTCCCCTCTGCAGCCACTCTTTAACTCCTAGGCAGCTAGACAAACATGGGTTGCTGAAAAAGTGAGCTGATGGCTTACCCTCATGCCATTAGATCAGCCAGATGTACTGGATATTTGTAAGAAATCTTAGTTAGATGTCATGAGCTATAGATGTAAGGCAAGGCTCTGTGCAGAGTGGCATCTCAGAGTTTCAGAATGTTGTGAAATGTGAAACATGGATCTTGAAGGATCTATCAGGACAGCAGTACATTTGCAACAAAATAGCTGAAAACTGCAACATTTTAGCATGGCAACATTATATTTATCTTTAATCAAGTTTGTCCCACTGGGTCAGGGGAGACAAGCTCCACAAAACAAAACTTGTGGCAGTTTTTTAGATTAAATGGTCAGTGTAAGTAGAGGGTGTTTGGAATGTAGCAGCATACCCAATGACAACCACATGGACAGCTTGCAATGTTTACGAAGACTGTCAGTAGGGTAAAACTGAATCTGAGACTCCGAAGTTGGGGTATCAGCAACATCTACAACTGGATACCTGTACAGCACTAATTGTAAATACCAATATGACTAAGTGCTTAAGTACTGCAGTAGTAACATGACATTTATATTCTAACATCATAAAAATAAAAAACACGAACACAAACGTGACTGCAAAAGTTACAAAAATATATATATATAAAGCAGGCAGCCAGCGTTTCCTTATATGTGATTGTCTTGTCTGAAAATGCCCACTGTACTATATTCTGACTCGAAGGTCACTCAGAGAATGAAAAATGCATTACAGTCATCCAGTCCCTTGTGCAGTTCTTCAAGAATATAGTTTCACTTTAACTAGATTAGGAGAATCCTACCAAAGAGTAGAGTTCATTGAAGGCAGACTTAGACTTTGATGCTTCCCTCTCTCGCTCCTTCCCTCTTATCACATTATCTCTTTTTTCTCTTTCTTTCTGCCTCTTATTCCATTTCTGTCTCTCTCCCTCTCTCTCTCTCTCTCTCTATATATATATATATAGAGAGAGAGAGAGAGAGAAAGGCTCACCCAGACTCTGCTACACTTTGCTGTGAGAGAAAGGTTAGTTTGCTTTTTATTTGTTGCATTACTTTATTGTCTTTTTCTATTTTGAATACTGTGATTTGTTTTATTTACCTTGTGTTTTACTAATCCTTAGTCCCACCAGGGGGTCCAATATGCTAAACCTGGTCATTACCAACATGGGAAATCGATGCTCCACACCTATGGTCACCCCCTTGTTGGTCAGGTCTGACCATAAGCTAATCACCCTTGACATCCACATCCCACCCCCACCACCCAGTAAGGAAACCTCCGTAAAAAACTTCTCCAAAGCCAACTTCACGCTACTCAAGTCAGAAGTGACAACTGTCATGACACCCATGCAGACAGGAACTGAAAGTTCGACTGCTGAATCCTACCCTAAGGCACTGTGCGAGCACATCCACTTGTGCATGAATCATGCCATCCCCAATAGAACCAAGACACTCTCCTCCAAAAAAAGGAAGCCAATCTGGTGGTCTCTTGCCATAGACAAACTTTACAACAAAAGGAAGAAACTGTTGCAGAAAAGAGGAAAATCCCAGGATGCAAAAAACTCCCTTAACAACCTCAGTAAGAAGCTGAGAAAATCTTTCAAAGCTAGTTACAAAAATAAAATTGCCAAAGATTCCAAAGACAACCATAAGGCATTCTATAGCTATGTCAAGAATCTAAATGGCAATGCTCAGATTTGCTCTGAGTTACAACATAATGACATTAAATATACTGATCCCAAGTATATTGCCAATATCCTGGCAGATCGATTCAGTGCAAACTCCACCCCCTTCTCACCCCCTAAAGGGCCCATCTCAATACTGAAAGATTGCCAAATTCCAGTAATAAAGGCCACACAGGTAAAAAACGCACTCTCCAAAGCTAAGAATACAGCATCCATGGGACCAGATGACATCGCAGGCTGTGTACTACATGAACTACAAAATTAACAGGCACCTCACCTAAGTGTCATGTTTAATCATAGCTTCACCTTAGGCTTCATGCCCACTGAGTGGCGCACAGCTACAGTTATCCCAATCCACAAGGGGGGATCCACCTTGGATCCCGGGAACTACCGCCCCATCAGTCTGATGAGCCTGATCTGCAAGGCCATGGGACATATTATCATGGAACTTATAAACAAAGACATTGGCAACCTTCAAACACTGGGCCCCATACAGTTTGGGTTGGTGAAGGGCCAATCTTGTCTCCTGAACCTGATTGACTTCTTCAAATCAGTCTCCAGAGCTGTGGACAAGGGTAAGGTGGTCCATACAGCCTACCGGGACCTTGCCAAGGCCTTCAACACCACCCCCCACTCTGGAATTATAGATAAATCTACTAAGCTGGGCATTAATCCCCACATCACTTGATGGGTTGCCAACTGGCTTACTGACAGAACCCACACTGTAAAAGTAGCCGACTCCAAATCCAGCTCCAGACAAGTGACAAGTGGAGTACCTCAGGGTTCAGTCCTGGGACTGCTTTTGTTTGGCATCTACTTCTGTGAAGTACAGGCCAAAACTAAGAGACTCTGGCTAACAAAGTTTGCAGATGACTGCAAACTGGGAGCCATTACTGAATCCCCAAATGATGCGGATATTCTACAAAAAGGCCTTACAGAAACAGATGATTGGTGCCAGAGCCATGGGCTCAAGCTTAATGCCAAGAAATGTATAGTTATCCCCATGGGAAAAAACATGTACCCGTGAATTACCACATAGGTGGCAGTACGCTAAACACCAAAAGTGTGATAAGAGACTTAGGGACACAGGTTGACAGTGGTCTCATCTTTGATAACCACATCACCACAACAGTCAGGAAATCCTTCTGTGTGGCCCATCTCATCACTAAGGACTTTTCATCCAGAAAAAAGGAGGTCATTGTCCCACTGTATTCATCCCTCGTTAGACCCTTTATAGAATACAATGCCCTGTTTGGTATGTACCTCTCAAGCGTCTATATTATCTTATTGAAGTTTCAGAATATCAAATCTGATGTGGTCAACACCATATAATCGAATTCTGAAATATTGAAAGATAAAAAAGTACCTAAAAACAAACATAAATAAAAACTTACCTTTGCAAGCAGGGGGGAAAGCCCACTTGCACCCCCCATATGGGGGGTTGTGCCCCACACACACCCCCTACTTAAATATACCAACTTCAAGCCCGCAGTACATTGAACTAAATGGAAATCTCCTCTTACGGAGATTTCCGTTTAAACCTTTGATGTTTTTTTGCTTTCGCTAATCTGGTGCAGACAATATCAGCTTTGATATTGTCGGCCCTCGACAACGTGAAGTAGACCCACTTCACAAGACATCTGCAACAACTGGAAAGGCTGCAGAAATACCTCACTAAAAGAATCACAGGCCTAAAGCAGATGCCCTATGCGGATCATCTAAAAAAACTCCACCTATACTCTGTCACACATCGTCTACTCAGAGGCGATCTCTGCTTAACATACAAGGCTATGTCAAACCCAGAGCTGTTGGACATGCTACACTTAACGAAATCCCAATCCCTCAGAGACACATGCTCCAGGGATCTAAACCTTGTCATCACAATGAACAAACAATGCTGGAGGGATAGGTTCCTGACCCAGAGACTCCCCAGACTCTGGAATAGACTGCCCATACATGTCAAGCAGAGCGCCTCTTTGGCCATCTTCAAAAGGAACCTTGATGACTGGATGGGAGATAGGAAATTCACCCAGGGATCACGTCAGTTACCCTGCTAGACAAGGGTCCAGGGAAGTAAATACTCTTGGAAGAAATAGCCTGGGAATTGTTATGGCTATGCTTGTATAGGCCCTAGGGCCAATAGCCTAGTACCAACCTATGAACATTGTAGCATGGTGGTTCTCACTAAATAGAAGAGGACAAATTATGTTTTTTCTAATTAATTTAAGAGGTTGGTAACTTTCTTATAAGATCAGAAAGATACCTTACTGTATTATTATTAAGAGCAGACTTGCTTAATGAGCCATTGAACATGTTATAAAAAGAGGAATTAGAGAAGCCCAGTCTGAGAACATTTGCCTTTTGTGCAAAGGAACCTGGTATCTACACCACTGGGGTCTGGGAGAAATGATAATCGAGAGTGAAAGAAGGTGTGGAAGGAGAAACCTGGAAAGTTTTCTTGACAGAGGAATCTAGAGAGGGCTACCAACACAGATAGCTTTCCAGCAACCTTAGACATAGATAAAAGTACTTACTGTGCACTTAATTAAAACTACAAGACTTTTTTTATTTTTTTTTTTGCTCAGAAGAGCCTTTATTATTTATATAGTTTGTTTATTTGTCTTTTCGGCTTTTCCTGGTCAGGGGTCGCCACAGCGGGACTCAGGTCTGCTAATGATTGGCAGTAGATTTTTTTATGGTGCCGAGTTGCCAGCCCGATGCCCAACCTTCAGTGAAGGCACGCCCATTCACGCATGTCTTTCGGAGGCCAATCGACCACAGGGAGGACATGCAGACTCCACAGAGAAGGCACTCCAGCCATGAATCGAACAGGATAACCTCTTGCTGTGAGGCAACAACGCTACCGCTGTACCACTGCGGCTTCATTTATATAGTAAATGCCATTATTCCTTCTAGGCCTGGCCCATTTTTCTATCTCCCACTTCTTCCTGCAATCTTTCTTTCATTGGATAACTTCCTAGACTTCTGCATTCCATCACCAGCTTTCCTTATTTGCCTACTTTGGCTGCATATCTATCATTTTCACACATGCTGTTTTGAGGCAATGCCATTCTTCATCTCCATGTCTTTCATTTTCTTTATGAGGCTCTAGAGCCTTATTTCATCAAACACCTGTGCTTCCATTTCTTAGACTTTTCCAGTTTTTCTATCTCCTGCTTCTTGCAGTCCTTTCTTTACATAACTTCCAGGACTTCTAGTTTCCACCACCAACTTTTTTTATGCACATTTCAATACATGGCAAAGCCACATATGTGTGACACTCTCTGAGTTGATATATTATGGGGGGATGTGGGGCACATCATTGTACTACAGCAACAACAACAACATATCCTATAGCAACTATGAAACATATTAATATCAAAAATATATTTAAAAAAAAAATATATATATATATATATATATATATATATATATATATATATATATATACTAATAATAAACCAATACATACAAATTTAAGAGATAGCCTATTTTCTTAGTGGGTGTCATAGGGAAAATAAAGCTTGTTTGCTAGAGAGGCCTGATGCATTATTTCTTGCACAGTACAATTCAAAGATTAAAGAAAACAGCAGACGCATATAAAACTGTACCAGTCCAACAGTAAGAGTATGGCCTTAAGCATATTACAACAAGCAGTGTATCTGTTAAGTACTTTGTCTGCCTCCTTGAATGTTCCCAGGCTGAAGTGAGTAGAACTCATATCAGGTCTTTTCTAAACAAATGATGCTGATTTTTATACCGCATGCAGACATGGCAGGGCTGACATGGATGGAAAAGAAACAGTATATCACTTATCAAAATCTGTGTTCAGATAGAGCAATATTTAAAATTAGTTCTGCGTGTTTATTTTGTTGTACATGTGATACCCTAGCACACAGCAGACCTTCTCCAACAGGGTATGAATGACTGAGGCGAGCTCATTATCAAGTCCATATTATTACAAGGTTTAGCACCTAAACTTAGAAACAAATGCAGCTAATCTAGAAAGGAATATGGTATCCTGAATTCATTTTCAGCTGCCTTTACATTTATTTTTAATTTAAAAATGATTTTAACTAAAAACAAAAAAAAAAAAAAAAGGAAAGAAAAACACACGCATCTGTTACCTTGGTATCTGGTGTCCACTCACTGTTGTTTGGAGCCAAGATAACTCAGGCTGAGCAACACATTTAACAAGCTTGGGGCAGAATGTCAGGTTATTTCCATTTTTACAGATTAATTTTTTTATTTATCCTTTTGTTGACCAGGTTTGTTAACACTAGGCTAGTAGCCTCTTTTCTGAGGAGACCTGAGGTGGTATTTTTACTACTAGGGGAAATTTGGCCTGGGCATTAGGGACCTACCCCTACTGTTTTTGATAGGTGTGGTGGGATCTTTAACATCCACTTGAGTTACTATTTAATGCATTCAAATGTTTATGTGTTGTCTTTGTGGCCTGGGTAGTGGTTGAAAAGGTCCTTAGACTGACCCAACTATCCAGTTAACAACAGATAAAACAAACAAATTAATAAATAAAATGGTTAAGCTAACAACATTTACTGAGGCATGGGGTAAGAAATCTGCCTAATGGGTGACAAACGGGCGAGTCATGTGGAAGAATGGTGAGATGAGCAAAGGCACCTAAATAGGTGAATAATAGTTATGAAGAAGAGTAATGTGGTGTCTAGGCAGCACACAAAGTCTTTCTGGAGGGAAGGCAGGGTACAGTTTGAAGCTGAAAGTAACAAAAACAATAAGAAACAGAGTAGACCGACATTATCACTGCATGCTTGAACTAGACACATGAGTAGGATACAGGTAGAGAAAGTTTCAAAAACTGTGAAATGAAAAACTAGAGCAAATGAGCATCACAAAAATTTGAGGACCAACACGAGTTGTGAAGAACCTGATCTAGCTGAAGTCCGGTCAACAGCAGGTATAGTGTTTTGGTGGAGAGCCATCAGATTCATAGAAAGAGATGCTATCAGTCATATCCTGTGCCTGCTTTATTTAAAACAGTAGGCCATAAGCTTGACAACCAGACTTATGACCCTTTGAATTGTACTTAAGAAGTTAATCGACTAATAGTCCCTCCCAGGAACAGATATGGAGACAGCTGTAAAACAGCATAGTGAGCAGGATGTTTCAGTGAACTATACTGACTCTTAATGCCTAATTACAGAACAGGCTTCAGTTCCCTGCAGGCCTGCGCTGGAGGGACACAATAATGGGAAAGAGATGAATGAAAGAAAGAATGAAAAAGAGAGAAAGAAAGAGAAAGAAAATGCTCTTGTTAGGCACAAGCAGAACATGGTCAACATTTACGGCAGTGATCGATAAAAGCCCTCAGTACCTGAAAACATCAGCTATAGCATGATAGTCATGGTGCTGCACTGCAAAGCAATAGAGATAGATTTACCAAACTCTACCTACACTTATTGAAAAAGTGTACATGCTGCAGTGACATACACCCCAATCCTGGACCTAACAGTATAACCGACCCTGATCAGCTTAGCTCACTACACCACAGACAAAATTCCTCTTTTCTCTTCCTCACCCTGAATGTTGGAAGTATCTTAAACAAAGTTCATGATCTTCATGCACTACTAGCCATCTATAAACCTGAGGTTGTAGTACTCACAGAAACATGGCTATAACCAGAGAACAGTAATAATGAAATAACAGCACCAGGCTACAACATCATATGCAGGGATACAATAGGCAAAAAGGGTGGGCAGTAGCAATACCATTCCAAGATCACCTCACCCTTCAACAACTTGATGTTAATATTCCAAACATCAACAATGTGAAACTATTTACAAAATTAAAACCGAACCCGAACAAACATATAAATATCATAGGTGGCTATTTCCCACCAGGTAATAACACTACTACTATGGAAAATCTACTAGACTGGATCTCACACTCCCTTCCTCAAGAAGCTATTTTATTATGTGTCTTTAATATAGACTGGCTTACCTGCTACAGCCAGAATCCATTTACCCATCTTAACCTCCATGGGTTTACCCAACTTATCTCATCTTCGACTAGAACTGATAAAACATCCAAACATCAGTCCAAACTGGACTGGATTCTTATATGCGATCCCTCCCTTGCATCCCAGTCTAGCTGTCTACCAGATAGTCTTAGTGACCAGCTGCCAACTTATCTACTTGGAACTAGAACTCACCAACTCAGTCATATGACCATAAGGGTAGTCAGAAACAAAACAAACTTTAAACCTTCTAACTTCATCTCCTCCCAAAAATGTTGCAGTTGAAAACGACTGACAACTATCCTTTGATGAAGCAGTTCACTACTTTACATCAACCTTCTTAGAAATATTAAACCATCATGCCCACCAGAAATATAAGAATAAAAGCAAAGTATGCCCCATGGCTAACTAAACAAACTAAATCCATTCTTAAAGACAGAGAGAAAGCTTGGTAGCAATTTCACAAAAACAAATCCCAAACTTCAAAACAATGTTACATAGAACTTCGAAATGAAGCCATGAAACTAATAAAACTAGAAAAAATTAACTACTACCAAAGAATTCAAGAAAAACATACCCACAACCCACAAAAATTCTGGGCTCCAATAAATTCTATTCTTCAAACAGGAAAATCTGCTACTCCAACACCAACATTAATAAACAACCAGGATAAGATTCCCACCCAATTCAAAAATATTTCACTGAAACTGTTCAGGCCCTGGCACATTCAAAAACTAATGCTAACTGCCACTTACCACAACCCACCCACAATAGCACAAATACTCATAACAATCCCTCCAACTTTACCTTGGCTTGCACACAGTGTCTACCAAAACTATTTTAAAACTCCTCCAGAAACTTAAACCAACCACCTTAGCTACAGACAATCTACCAGCCAAATACCTTCAGACAGCTGCAGAGGCAATAGCCTTTCCTGTGGCTATTCTTATTAATATACCCATTTCTCAGTGTCAGGTACCTACTATTTGGAAAATATTCCATGTAATACCACTACACAAGGGCAGTAAGTCCTTAGAACTCAACAACTACCAACCAATTGCTATTCTGTCCCCCTTATCAAAAATATTAGAAAGAGTTTTTCCACACTCAACTAATGACCTGCCTCCTAAATACAATCTACTGGGTAAATCTCAGCATGGCTTTAGACCCTTCCACAGGACCACCACTGCTCTACTATCCTTCACCAAGACAATTACAAAACAACGGACAATTTGTGTCTACTGTATTCTTGGATTTATCCAATGCTTTCAATATGGTCAACCACAATATACTACTTAATGCCCTATCCACCCTAAACATCAGCACCTCCTCCATCTCATGGTGTATGAGCTACCTATCCAACCAACAACAAACAGTCTAATGGCATAACCAACTTTACCCTCTTCTTTGCTTGTTTGTTCTGCTGATTTTGCACCTTTCCTTACCCTGAGCCATTTTGTTAGTTTCTGTTTCCCCTCTTCTTCCAGTATCCTTAGGGGTCCCCCAAGGCTCCATTCTCTGCCCATTACTCTTCTCTTTATTTACCAACCAGCTGTCTTCCTCCATACCCAACGCCTCGATAATGCAATATGCTGATGACACCACTCATATGTGCTGCCCATACATTAGATGACCTCTACTTCCTAACCCAAAACTGCTTCTCACTAATTGAAACCTGATTGACTAACTCCCAACTTATTCTTAACCCTAACAAAACAAAACGACTTATTTTCAGCCCAAGTAGATGCCCCCTCATGTAATGATTTTAGACTCACGTCTAGAAATAAAACTATGATCTCCCTGTCCACCCACACAAAACTGTTAGGTGTAGAAATAGACAACAATCTACATTTTGATATTCACATATCCCAAACTATCAAGAAAATTCATAAAAAACTAGGAATCCTGTATCGTAACAAGAAATTTCTCACTAAACCCACTAAAGCAATAATAGCCAGGACACACCTCTTATCTACCGTCCTATACGCATCCCCAGTTTTAACTAACCTTCGCAAGTCTGACAGATCAGAATCCTGCTATAATAAGGTTGTTAGGTTTGCAACAGAAGCCTCATATAGCACCCATTTCTGTGTGTCACTCAAACAACTAAACTGGTTTGAGCTGCCTCAGCTACTGCGATTTAATCGACTGTCACTTGCACACAAGCTTTACCACCACCCTGATAAGGTCCCAGCACTCCAGAATCTAATTCAACCCTATACTACACCTAGAGCATTAAGATCTAGCACCCAAAACCTCCCAACTGTCAGTAAATGTAATAACAATGCTGGGAAATCTCTCTTTGGTTACTCTGTTTCTAAAGCTTGGAATACTCTGTCTGGTCACCTGGTATCTATTAACTCGATGGCCCAATTTACAAAACTCTTACATACACACTATAGGAGAAGCTGGTTATGCTCCTGTGACTCCCCCAGGATAAACACCTACTTAACAATCCATCTTCTATCATACAACCAACTGTTCTCATAACTAACTCTGTCACATCCACTTATCTATCCTCACATATCTCGTACCAATTTAATAATCTTCACTTTAATCTGTCCACTCTACACCTCATGTCTCACTAACATCTTATTTTCCGAATTTCCTAGTCATACAGTCTTAACTAGGTAATCCTTCCTCTCCTTTTACTTAGTAATTATTTAACTTTCTTTCACCATCTGACACAATACTATGTCTGAAAGTTAGGATAATCCCACTTAATCTATTGTTAAGGGTGTCATATTTATATAGATTGTTTCTTTATCTATAATCATTATATTACCAGAAGACACATGTAATTATGAACTGTGTGTCTCTACCTGGGTGTTACGTATTATCTGGAGCTATCTACTATCACTCTGTACTGCCTCATAGTCTTAGTTTTTGATGTTGTAATCCCTCCTATCTTGCACCGAGTTTAATTTGTTTGTAATTTGTTTTTAATTGTTTACATTTATAATAAACTATGTAATATGGAGCTTTTCTGCCCAGGCCTCCACTGAAAATGGAGCTGTATCCAGTTAGACTATCCCAGTAACCAAATGTAAAATAAAAATAATAATAAAATAATAAATAATAGATTTGACTGAAATCAGGACTTCCAAGATGGCTGCACACTAAGTAACAGCTTAATCTCAGCTGTCCTATTGTGAAAACAGAAACTCAGAAAAAGAGAGCCAGTAAATTAGTCTTGTTGGGTAAATTTCAGTTACTAGCTATTAAGTGCACTGCCTGGATGTCAGCAAAGAAGACATTTAGAGAACCTGAAAGAAAAACAACCACAAAAGGTGAAGGAGAAAACACTATCTGGGAAGAATCCTGCAGCTGTTCAGCAAAAAGCAGTTCAAACTCCATCTTTGGTACAAAACATGACTTTCAGTAATCTAGAGGAAAAAAATCAAATTACTCAGAATTGATTAAAATAAATGAAACACTGAAGGAAGATAATAACTCGAATAACAAAAGGATGGAAAAAATGGAAGTAGCTTTAAACAGATATTCAAATAAGCTGATAACACCGCAAAAATCAGAGGACAAAGTGAAGAAAAGGCTATCTGAGTATGAAACTGCTCAAGAAGAGCTATTTCAAAAAATGGTAGAATTAGAGGACAGCAATGTTTGTTCTTAGCAGTAATTTTATAAAACATAACATATACGGCATGTTATATAGTAAAGCTTTTTCAGTTTGTTTTGTGTGCAATAGTTATACTAAAGTAAAAGGTACCCATTTTTCCTTCTTTCTTTCTTCTTGTCTAGTATTAAGAAATGTAGACACTGGAATGTAAAAATAGAAGCAGGTCTGGACAAAAGACCATGATACAAGTAACATTTATAAGATTTTTCTTACTTTTGTGTAGGGGAAAGACTGGATTAAGGCATTTGGTGTGATCTCAGGGCCAGCCTTAGCTGAAATGGTGCCCTAGGTGAAGTAGTTCTCCGGTGCCCCTTAAACCCCACCACGAAACACCCCTGTTTGAGCCACACTTCCCAAAAAAGCCACTCTAGTCATTTCCTTCAATTATTTAAACATATAGGAAGAAAATATACCTTGAAATGTAGTTAAACTGCAAGTGAAGGTAGAATTTGCCTTTAATAAACCTGCTTTATCTGTTGCTCCTTCACACACATTTTACTGTAAAAGTCATGTCCACAGAAAATAGAAGCCCATGTGCCTTGTTTCAAAGGGTTGCTTAAGTTACTCTAAACAGTTTAATTTACTTTGGGGTAGGTGAGTGAGCCTTGCAGCTCAATGAAAGTAGAAGAGCAACCTTTCTCCTCCCTGTGGACAGTAGCTTAAGCCTCGGGGACACAGTACCATGCAAAGGGAAGGGGGACAAAATATGCATTTACAGAAACGATATTTCAGCATTGGAGGAACAGCCTTGTAGAAAACTAGTTGCTAATCAGCACAGTATAAGGTTTGTATTACTTTTTAACAAGGTAAGTATGCTAAACAGTCCAGCCATAGCTCTCAATTAATTGGGGAGAAATATTAACAGAATAAGGAACAAATCCAGAAAACAAAATCAGTAATAAAATAAGAGAATGTGAATTAATACACATGTTCTGGATTAAAGGAAGTCCATAACTCTCATTATTGTCACAACTTATTAAGGGTAATTTACCACCTTTTCTCCAAAAGTCACCAGTTTTAGGAGGGATTAAGAGGGATAGAACTACAATTTGAGTCAAAAGTAGGGACATCCATGAAAATTATGGAGAGTTGAGAGGTCAGATGCAACCTCATGGATAAAATATCAGTAAGCAGTTCTTACAAACAAAATAACCAGACGACAAATGTAATTAACTTAGCATTAAAGAAAAACATGTATTTGAAGCCAAATGGTGCTTACACACACAAAATTAAAAAAAAGGTTTATCAATCTTGTTGAGTTAAAAGTTTCCTCACATATGTAAATAAAGAATGCCAGCAGGGGAAGTTAACTGAGAACTCTGCTGTCCATGCATGTCACTGTTTAAAGTATGTTTAGGTATGGTGCTGTCCTATACACCATCGTTCTTCCTCCCAGCACAATGGAAATTCTTGATTGTTTGTTCTGTTTAAAATAATTCCATGACAGACAGACTTTCTATAAAACAGACTTATTAGCTAAGCTGTTATGCAAACTGACTAAGGGCTTTAGGCACAAATGAGTAAAGTAACTACCTTTGTGTATGTATTTCCTACTTTACATACCAGAGCCGGATCATGGTCAAATAGGGCCCTAGGCAGGGTTATAGATTGCCCCCCCCCGAGCAGCCCCTCGTGCATCAACCCCCTACCCTCCCAGCAGCAACTCCCTACCCAGCTATTCCAGTGTTCCATTACTTGCCTATTTCTCACCAGTTACCATAAACACTGTTCAAACTTATCAGTGTGTAGACTGTTTTATTTACTTCTAGTGGAGAATTAAGTTTACCTTTGGGCTATTTTCAAACTATAGGCTCCTTGAACTCATTTTTAGGGCCATGCATACATGTATGTGTTCTTTGATTCACCTTCCTGATTGTATTAAATTATATTCCTTGTATAATGAAGCAGCACTTGTTAGAGTGTGTTTTAAATTTTATTTTTGAACATTTTTGAAGTAAGCAATGAAACAAAATGTACGACTCAATAATGACAAAACTGGGCATTTCAGAACATTTTAATCATAAAAGGCCACTCAGACTTCTGTCATTACAATCACAATCCACCAGTATCAGTCAATAAGCACAATCTCTGCAGAAGTAAAATTAATTTGACTAATTCTACATTAAAACGATTTGTAACTAATGAAGAGGCTGTTACTGGCAAACAACTTTATGTTTCAGTGTTTCATCTACAAATTCAGTGCTGCCCTTGAAAAATTCATTGCCTACATTACATTAAAGAAAAAAATGGTACGCTGGTAATATTGCAACAGGGAATGGCTGAGAAACTGACAAGTTCATAGTTACTAGGCATCTTATACAAAGGAGGGCACACTCAGTGCAGAATCCCTATCCTCAACAAAATTCACCAAATAATCGGCAGCTAAGGCATTGCATACCATGCCTCCATACTTCTCAACCTCTTAGCACAAGAAATCTGAACAAAGCCTAAAATAATGGGGGTGGGACAAAGGCCCTCAAACAGGAAGAGATTATAATTACTGCTCTTACAGACTTAGAAAGTTGCTACAATAACAGCATTTGTCTTAGCATTCCTGTTTTGAAGGAAATGAAGGCCGAAACTCAGATGTATGACATTTAGTTATTTCAGTCTTCAGTGATTTGCCAGAAAACCACAAATTTTATGAAGAATAGGCCAAAAATATGAGGGAAAAATCTGGACAGCTGAGAGGCATGCATACCTCTCAGCATCTTAGTGCAAGAAATCTAAGGAAAGCCTAAAATAATGTGGATGCAACGGCTGACAAAATAACAGATTTTTAAGTAATGCTCTTTTTAACTTTAGAAAGTTGATAGAATAACAAGATTTGTGTTAACATGCACGTCTGAAGGATATGAAGTCTGAAAATCATATACACACATGATATATATATATATATATATATATATATATATATATATATATATATATATATATATATATATATATATATACACACACACACATATGCAGATATATCATTATTAGTGACTTCAGTCCTCTGGGATTTGCCACAAAACTACAAATTTTATGAGAAGCAGATAAAAACTGTGATGCTAAATCTGGACACTTAAGAGGTATGTTAAACATGCACACATGTGCGCATGCAGCTACTCTCTCACATAGTAATAGGCACACACATATCTGCTCTCTCACATAGCAATACACACATCAGACAGCAACTAACGACTAGTTTAAATTCCACACACTCCTACTCTGTCACACAGCACACAGATATGCACTTTTTCTCTCATACAGAAACAAACAGAGCCACTATATTTAAATTATACACACGCACACCTACCTTCTCTCTGTTCTCAAGCATACACACATCTACTCTCTCATAGGATTGTGGCAGATTACTAGGCTATCGACCTGGAGGTTATTTTAAGCCTAGTTGTTTCAACCCAATGTAATACCGTAGACGTACTAGTCAATACCTAAGATTGCATTTAGTGATGACTGCCCACGTCCAGGAGAGTTGTGGGCACTATCCCTGGTAAGAATTTATGGTGCCCCATCCACTCATCCAGGTTCCTCTTGAACAGTGTAATAGAGGTGCTCTGTTGCACATGAATTGGTAGCCTGTTACAAAGACATAGCAGTCACTAGGAGATAAATCTGTCCCTCCAGCATGTCCTATTTAAGTCGCAGGCCATATTTAAGTCCCTGAAATGGGTAGCCCTAGACCCATCTGATTTATGGATATGCAGTATATTAATTAGGTTTGGGTCTTGGGCTGCTCTGTAGGCAAAGCATAAGTCTCCCCTAAGAAGTCTATACGATATGGAGTATAGTGACAGGGATTTTAGTCAGACTGTGTAAGGCACATGCTGAAGGCCCTTGATCTTCTTTGTTAGAAACCTCTGAGGTCTCTCTAATTGCTGTAGGTACTTAGTATGGTACATACCAGATGGGCTGTTATACTCAATTATGGACCAGATAAGTGCCGAGTATGGGGGGGTTATAACTTATTTTGCTCTTGAGGCAATGCCTTTATTAATCAAGTGCACCACTTGGAAAGCTTTCCTTATAACAGTAGACACTTGGTGGTCACAGTTAAGGTTGCAGTCAACCTGTGATCCTAGGTCCCCTATCACTTCACGGGTACTTAGGGTATTGTTATTGATATGATAGTGTGAAGGGACACAGTTTGTGGTGAAGGAAATGATGATGCATTTCTTTGCATTTAGTTTGAGACCATGACAAATGCACAAGTCGTTGATCCATGTGAGACCCTCCTGGAGTATACTGACATAATTTGCAGTCATCTGCAAACTTGGTCAGCCACAACTTTTTAGTTTTGACCTAAACTTCTGAGAAGTATATACCAAACAGTAGGGGCCCAGCACTGACCCCCCTGTGGCACCCCACTAGTAACAGGTCTGCTGGTTGATGTGGAGTCACCCACTATGACCTATGACTATGTCTGGTTTTTGAGCCAGTTGTCAACCCATCTTACAAGGAAGGGGTTTACATTCAGTTTGCTAAGTTTAATCAGTAATGTCTAAATGTGGGATTGTGTCAAAAGCCTTTGCCAAGTTGAGATACGCTTTGTGCACAGATTTACCCTCATCAATGGCCTTGGTCACATTTTCAATGAAATCCACCAGATTTAACAGACAGGATCTGCCCTTTAGGAAGACAAACTGGATAGGATCCAGGGTTTGTAGGTCACCTGTGTCCATTTATGAGGTTCATAATGATACATTCCAGTCACTCTGTACTGAATTATGCTACAAGCAGAAGAAAACACAACTACTCCCAGTACGGAATTTCCTCCTCACAATTCCATCATCAGAAGGAAGGTCTAAAACAGCTTCCTTTAATAATAAAACAAATTATATGTACACTACATGTCTTCTCACTACATATATATATATATATATATATATATATATATATATATATATATATATATATAAATATATATATATCTATATATATATCCCCAAGTGGGGGGTGCAGGGGGGCTTGCCCCTCTGCTTATGTTTAGTGTAGGTATGTGTATGTGTGGTGTTTTGTTGTGTTTATGTGTTTTGTTGTGGTGTAGGTGTTGTGGTTTGTGTGTGGTGTAGTGTATGTATGCTCGGGTTTGTGATTTCAGCTTTGTGGGGTTTCGCTGTTGTGATGGTTTTGGCTTCATGCACTCAAAATGCTGAAATTCGAGATTTCAGCATTTCAAGTATATGAAGTGAAACCATATATATATATATATATATATATATATATATATATATATATATATATATATGTGTGTGTGTGTGTGTGTGTGTGTGTATGTATGTATACACACACATATATTATATATATATATATATATATATATATATATATATATATGTATATATCCATATATATATATATTCATATATACACACACACACACACACACACACACACACACACACAGAAGCTAAACATCTCTCTCTGTGTCTTATTTGCATTAGTCTTATTACTTAGGCCATATTAAATACCAAACGTCACATTGGGTCATAAATTGAAAAAAGTCTGTCCACAGAAAAATAGTATATTAGAGTAGAAGTGAAAAAATCCAGCTATACAGGTACAGGAACAAGACCATGGTGTCTGAAGTAAAAAAAATAATCTGGGTTAGAAAAAAGAATACACACTGCACACACTCATACACAATTGCATACATATAGAGAGATACGTATGTACTAAACTACACATTCACTCTTGTTATATTTTGTGTACTTGTGACAAATATATACTACGTGCTTGTGCACACACGTCTTACACCTATCAACTCAAAACATGAGCTTGTAATGTTCACTAACATGGCGCACAGACTGTATAGAGGGCACATCTGTAAATGAATGCTTTTGGGAAAGTGTTGAGTAAGGAAAAATTGTGGTAATGCTTCTAAGAGTCTTCAGAATGAAGAAAAGGACAGCCAACACCACCACTAATCCAGTACTAAAACGAATAATTATGCAAACAACAACATATGGATAGAAATTCATGTTGAGTACAGGATAATGTCTGCTATTAATGAAATGTCAGTTATCACCATATCTCGAAACTGTGCATGGTTTTCAACAGCGGCCCTGCTTTTGGCACAAATCTTTTTCAGAAGCAGTGGTGCATTACAGTTAACAAATTATAACAATTATTAAGAATTATGGAATTGTTTTATTTTAAAATAATAATAATAATAATTCAGACTCTCTTAGTCTGCCTACTTTCTAAGTCAGTGTTACTAAAACTGTTGGCGTTCTCCTCAGTTCTGGAAGTAAGCCAAGGTAAAAATTATATGATCCACGGATCTACACTAACAGCATAACCCCAAACTCGGATGACCTGAAACAGGTAGGCAAATCTAATCAGCTACTGCTCTGCATTGCAATAATAGCAGTTGAATAACTGCACGGCCAAATCAAAGCTACCATATTAGCACACGAAGACTGAGGTAACTACAAAAATGACGTACATTTACAAAACCCTACTATAATGTTAACGAAAAATGGAAGCTTTCCTGCATTCTCTTAATACTTACAATGCTATACTGGTATTCCTGCTCTCACAGTAATACACACACATGCACCTTATCTCTTAAACAGAATGACTAATTTAAATTCCATACATATGCATACACACATGTGCGCGTGCACACACACACACACACACACACACACACACACACACACACACACACACACACACACACACACACACACACACTTTCTCTCCCATATTCTCCCAGAAGTGAGCAGTTTAAATTACACATAGGCACACACATATGCTTACCTTCTTTTTAAGTGGAATGGCCACAAGTGCACACATGGACTTAACCCCTCTCTTAACCAAACTGCTAGCTTAAATTCCGCATGCGACTGCAGAACTGCAGAATGTATTTACATTCACGTTGGTGCACATGCATAGGATGTGCACATGCTCCTCCTTAAAGGAGATAACTCTAGTACCATTTAGTAAAGATTTTTTTTTAATTGTTGATGCCTCCTGGCTAACCTGCAGCTATAAAGCTTGCCCTCCAGCCTCTACTCTTACTGTTCCGGCATCCTTGACTTGGAGACAGGGTGCCGAGAAGAGCGTGCATACTCTATGGACTAAGAATAAGAAAAATAAATTCACTAAAATAAATAAATAAAAACTGTGCCCTTTACGAGTTCGGCATGTATGGCGCCCTAGGCAGTCGCCTAGTTCACCTGTGCCTAAGGCCGGCTGCGAGTGATCTAACAGCAAGTTTTAAGTGCTACAAGAGGCACGTTTCGAAAGAAATAAATGTGTGAATTTGATAAAGAAAGTATTTCAGGAGGGGTTACTAAGTGGAATATCTGGGACAAAGGAAAAGGGAATTTATTATATTAATTGCTTGAGGAGCCCCAACAGTGATAGAAGAGTGGAAAAAAAAGACAATCAGATCATACTTGCGCAAGCATAACTTTAAATCAGACATTTGACTTACTTGTGCTTCAAGATTATTCCTGCAAAATGAACTTGAACATTCAAGGCGGACTAATTGGTTTCCAAAAAAAAAAAAATACACAATCAAATTAATAGAATTATGAACTGATGTTTTGTCGCTGGTTTCATTAATTGCCTTCTTATAAATTAGATATGTAAAAGCTTGTCTGAATTATCACTCACTGGCAATGCAAACAGATATATTTTTAATCAGTACTGCATCATCAAAGTTTTTGTAAGAAAATTGAATCCGAATGATAGCTAATCTTTTGAATATAGGTAAGAGATGAGGCCTCTCCAGTGGTGTTTTATTATCCTTGATGTGCAAATCTGGCCATGCTATACATGTCATCTATAATGACCAAGAGCCATTCGCTTAATTCCTTAATTAGAATTTGAATTTCACAGCTGGTGATCACAAAAGAAAAGGTACAAGGGGCATGCATCAGCTGTGCAGACAGCAGACTGAGTAGAGTTTATGTATTGCATTTACACTTAAATTCACAGGTGCAGACCTCATTTTCATAGTTTCATGGCAGAGGCAGATAGAATATCTATATATAATGTATCTGCTACCAGTTGTCATCAGTATCACATAATATTTGCACTAACTTCAAGAGCTGCTGTTTTCCAGTGAATTACGTGTGAAAACTAGTGACTATGCTTTTTCTTTGAGACAGATCACACATTAGATTGGGAAACATTATGAGAAAAATCATTTCCCGCCTTGTAAAATCATTTAAATGAGTCAGACATTGGATATTCATTATTCACTTGATAGAGTCAGATGACGTAGTCTATACATATCATGTAGATATTTACAAGTGTTGGTTTTAAGTCACAATCCAGAGTATTTGCCACTGAAAGTCTAAAACAAAGAAATAAGAAAAGCGTATTAAGTACATATTTTAGGCATACAAATATTACAGTAATGAGGGTAGTGCTAAAACAGATGAGCTGGAGGTAATGAGAAACATTTTGCACAGACATTGCTAAACTGAATACTAAAGTTTCATTAGATTAAGAACAATCGGACATCATAGCCAGATGTCTGTCAGAGTGTACCTTGACAGAGGTCATTCTCTGGTTGATTCACCCAGCAGTTTCTTGGTAGTAACTATCATGAGAGTTCTTTATTGTCTAATGCAGCCTCATCCTAATTAAATAGAATCCCAAAGCTCAAGAACAAAGAAACAAGGTTCATCTCATCTTGTACTCATTTTAAAATGACCTAGCTGAAATGTAGCCAAGTACCTCACATTCTGATACGGCTTCACAGACAGTGGTAAGTCAGCCTCTGTCAGTGTGTTTATAATACCAGCAAATCGTTCTTTTCAAAAGAAAATAAGATACAGAATACAAGAATACAGCACATCAAATCCAGTAGAAACTATGTAGAAAGTGATGGCTCCAAATGTATAAACGTCAGATGACGGACTACATCTTATTTCTGTACTGTGGGTTTTCTCACAACCAGGAAAATTAAAACAAAGACAAGGTGTGTGAATAAAAAGACATGATGAAGCACAGTTTTTTTTCATATCATTTTTTCCAACACAGTGTATTGGCTTTTTTCTGTCACATTGTTCAGAGATAGCATAATATTGTTTGAATGTTGTCGGATTTCAGGTAAGGATTTTCAAAATATGAGATAGTTGCAAAATTCAAGTATAGGTCTGATATTTGCTTACTTCAGTAGGTGAATTGATGATCTTCCAGATGAGCTATAGGTGTGCTTAGCATACTTGTGTCTGTGTCTGCATGCTTGCCTGCATGTGTACACATGTACAGTGCAACATATGTGCTTGGATGTGTATATATGTGTGTGATCCTGCAATGGGCTGGTGATCCATCAGGATTAGTCTTACTGCCTTGCACACACTAAGTACTGTGATAAACTCTATCACTCCCATGACCCTGAAGTGGCTTAAGCTGGTTATGAGAGAATGATTAAATGAATGCATATAAGCATGTTTAAAAACTGGCAGTACAAATAACCTTGTTGTTAGTGACGTGTACTTTACCATGGAGTAGCATTAGTGAGTCCAAGGTGATATGTGCTTAATTAAAGGGTTCTGTGATTTAATATATCTTTTCACAGTGTTATAACAACAAACTGCTGGTTAAAAGAGTAATGTAGCTAGGTGAGAGGGCTAACTGCCCTGGGCACAAAGTCTTGCAGGAGAATGATCAGCCAATCTCAATCTTTCTTTAATGCAATAGCAGCTTTTAAAAGCTGCTATTGCATTTGCAGTCAAACCTGAAAACAACAGTGCACTGTGTGTGGTCCAAATAGTAGCAACTGCTTGCAACAGTTTAAAAGTAGTATTCCATGTTGGGTATAAATTATAACATCTGCTTGCTACATTGTAGTGCTTCATGCAGGCAGGATATAAACTGTAGCAAGCAGTTCGCTACAGTTTAAAAGAAGATTTTTTTTTGTTATTAAAATCTGTGGAAGGAGGGTCAGGATCATGGCACAGAAACAGGACCTGAATGGCTGGAGCAGGAAAGGGGGGGTGTTGTGTATCTGACCACCTGGCTGGAGTGCCAGTAGAAGCAACAGGCATTTTGTTTTTTTCTTTTCTTTTTTTTTTTTTTTGCTCTTCACTTGAAGAACTGGGGGGTGGGGTGCTAGTTTGTTGGATCATCACAGGAAGCTGGTCAAGCCAGCCATGCTTCTGGGTTAATGTGTAACTGCAAGATAATTGTTAAACAGAATTTTAAATGGCTGAATTGCTAGAAAGGGGAAAATTACCATTAGTGATCAGTTGATCGATGTTCAGAAGGTCACCAGCATCTCATACTGGTGGTTAGAATAATAGAAGCGTTAGGAGGAGCATGTTTTGTTTTTATCACTTTCTTCCTCTTTTCTGAGTTTGCACAATCACAGAGCTGGAATACATCTATATTTATATATGTAGATATATATATATATATATATATATATATATATATATATATATATATATATATATATATATATATATATATACGTGTGTGTGTGTGTGTGTGTGTGTGTATGGGAACCACTAATTTAATAGACTGTGGTTAACATCAACATATGTTTCAACACAATTTTGTAAATAATCAGATGGTAGACAGGTGTGTGACTGACTATAATGACCTTTTTTTCTTGTCTTATTTTCTCCTTATGCCTTATGACTCATCTGGTCCCCCCCCCCCCCCTACTGAATGAATCCATCATACAGTGGAAACTTTTGCACTTACTTGTTAATCACTCACAGACGTGTTAACTACACAGACCAGCTGTGCGACTGCAGATTGGCTGTCACCCACAAGAGACACTCTCAATTTCCCATCTTCCCTTAGATCATCAGATTTAATCTTTTAGTAGCACACCTACAAGTGCCAGTAACAGTCCAACCACTTAAAGCAATACAACACATTCAAGCATGCACCTAGCCCATGGCTTACACATTCCTAACTTCAGTACTCTAGTTAATATTCCTTTCAGAGCACATCTAATAGTCAAACCACATCCTCAGACCTCCAAACATCCATAGGTTCATAGGTAGGTACTAGGCTATTGGCCTAAGGCCTATATAAGCCTAGCCAAAAAGGTACCCTGGCTTTCACCACCCAAGAAAATTATTTTCCTGTGCCCCTGTTGAGCAGAGCCCCTGAGGCGATCCCCGGGTTGAATTTCCTATTTCCCTTCCAATCATCAAGATTTTTCTTGAAGAGTGCTAATGAGGAGCTTTCTTTGATATAGATAGGTAGTTTGTTCCAGAGTATGGGAAGTCTCTGGGGCAGGAATCTATCCCTCTAGCATGTTCTGTTTATTGTGGTGACAAGGTTTAGGTTCCTAGAGCATGTAGCTCAGAAGGATTGGGATTTCTTTAAGTGGAGCATGTCCAACAGCTCTGGGTTTGACATAGCTTTGCATGTTAGGCAGAGATCGCCTCTGAGTAGGCGATATGCGATGGAGTGAAGCTGGAGTTTTTTGTGACGGTCTGCATAGCGCATCTGTTTGAGGCTGGTAATCCTCTTTGTGAGGTAATTCTGCAGTCTTTCCAGTTGTTGTAGATGTATTGTGCTGTACATACCAAAAGGAGCGTTGTACTCTATAATGGGTCTAATGAGTGATGAGTAGAGGGGAACAATGACCTCTATTTTCCTGGATGAGAAACCTTTTGTGATGAGGTGTGCCACGTAGAAGGATTTCCTGACTACTGTGGCGATGTGATTATCAAAGGAGAGACTACTGTCCACCTGTGTCCCAAGGTCTCTTATCACACTTTCGGTGTTAAGTAGACTACCACCTATGTGGTAGCTCATGTGTACAGAGTTTTTACCAAAGGGGATGACAATGCACTTTTTGGCATTGAGCTTGAGGCCATGGCTTTGACACCAGGCATCTGTCTCAGTGAGGCCCCTTTTGTAGGATGTCCACATCATTAGGAGTTTCAATTATGGCTCCTAGTTTGCAGTCATCTGCGAACTTCGTTAGCCAAAGACCTTCACTACTATAATAATGCCGCCTTTAGTCTTTGTCTAACAGTTCATTCCCATACATTACACACTAAAATGCAAAAGGGGTTATTCTTTTCTATTTTTGATTTTTCTTTTATATTTAATGTATAAACCTCTGTACATAGAGACAGCATGTTAAAATTGTAAAATTGCAATACATTGTCTTGGGCAGTTTCTAACTGGGCCTATTTGGATCTCTGTAATCAAACTGGAAATAAGTAAATAAAACATTCATCCTTCCCACCTCCCAAACCGCTAGTTTAATATTAAAACTTATGTATCTATCAACATTTCTTGCTTTTACCATCTTACTACACCTAAGCCTCACAAACCTTTACATGCACCACCTTATTTCTCTTCTTTCCATTTCTGTGGCATCTTTTCTAAATACCTTTCAGGTCCACAGTCACCCACACAAACACAGAAACACTCATGCCAAAGTCTGTCTTTATATCGTGTGCACTTCTCCATGCTAAACGCATTATTTTGATGCTCGGCATGACACTAGGCCTGGAGGTGGAGTTCTCTTCGTAGGTACATAGGTTCAAAGGTGTTTACTAGGCTAATGACCACAAGGCCCTTTTTAAGTCTAACCACGCATCTCAAATATCTGACAAGTTCTGGTACCCTTGATAAGTGTAAGCGGGGTCTTGGAAGATGAAACATTTACAAGCAGGGGACTGGGAAATAAACCATTTACAGGCTGCCTGTGTCTATTAGAGACATAGGTGCTAAACCAGGGAGGAATTTCCTGTTCCCCATCCAATTGTCCAAGTTACATTTGAATTGGGTTAGGGAGGAACTTTGATTCACATGGATGGGGAGTCTGTTCCAGAAATGGGATAGTCTCTGGGATACATATCTGTGTCTCCAGCAGGTCCTATTTATATCACAGGCAAGGTTTAAGTCTTTAGAATGGGCAATTGTGGTGCTACTTGTTTTGCGGATATGCAGGAGGTCCATCAGAGTGGGGTCTGACAATGCCCTGTATGCCAGGTATAGATCTCCCATGAAAAGCCTGTAGGAGACAGAATACAGGGATAGGGCCTTGCAGTTGTCTGCACAGGACATGTTACTTATGCCCTCTACTCTTTTAGTTAGGAACCTCTTTGGACATTCCAGTAGGGTTGCCATCTTTTCAAATGCCCAGATTGGGACATTGTTTTGCTAAAACATTAGATTTTGCAGGACAAAACAACAATATGGCCAGAGCAAAGGACAGAACTTCCCTTTTTTTTCATAGATTCATAGATTCATAGATCAGTACTAAGCTAACTGCCCTTGCGAGCCATTTTAAGCTTAGCCAATTATCCCTTGTGAGACTCAAACCCTGCACCTTGTGTTTGTAAGGCAAACACCTTAACCATTAAGCCACCCTCCCAAGAAGACACCCCAAACACCCTCCCAAACACCCCATTTGTCAAAATGAAAGCTTTTTCTTGTAGCATTTGAGTTACTTATTTTGTTTCTTATAACATTTAGGTATTTCAGATATAAAGTAACTGTTTTATGCAACTATTAAAGAAAATGTAGAACATATTTTTTGTCCTAAAATCTCAGGACATTTGCCATTTTTATTTTTTTTTCACAGGACACAGCTGCCCAAACAGGGACAGGTGGTAACCCGATGTTCCGATTGCTGGATTTGCCTGATTAGGTACATATCAAAGGGGCATTGTACTCATTGATAGGTCTGATGAATGCCAAATACAGTTGAATAATGACCTTCTCAGACCTAGATGCCACATATTTCTGCCTGTCCACTGCTCAACTGCCACATTTAGTTCTGCTTCACAAATTTTTAAAAACTGCTGTGCGTACTTTCTTACCGCAAGCCAAATAAACACATCATCATCATTGTCGACTTTAACCTAAACCTCCTGGGGCCAACTAAGGATGATTTAACCACATTTCTTGTAGGCTTAAGCTGACCCCAACTAGTAGACAACCCAACCAGACCGAACCTCAGATCTCATCACCTTTCACTTCTTGACCTCATTATTACCTCCCATCCTGACAGTATCGCCTCTGTCTCAATTCCCCCTCCCAAATTTAGTGACTATCGCCCCATCTCATTCTCTTTACAAAATCTACGCTTCATATACCTCCCAGATATGTACATTTTAGATCTAAGCCCCCTCATAAATCCTAATACTATATTCACAGCTTTCTAGTATTGATTGGTTGTCAATACTCTCTCTTTCTAATGCTAACATTCATGCTTACATCTCTCACTCCATGACTCCCAACTCCCAGTGATTTCAATGCTACTTTAGGACTCCAAACTGAATAGCTTACCAAAGAATTTAAGTATCCACTGAAACTATGTGATGATGCCTGAGAAATGTAGCCCCACTACCAAGAACCTTGACCAATATAAAACTCGGAAAATGAGCACCAAACAGGCTACCCATAGGTACAAAACCAGACTAAAATTAAAATAAACTTACCTTCTTCCCTTACCTAAATGATTTTAGCAGGCAGTTAAATTAACAGGAGAATCCCTGCCACCCCTCAACCATGAAATATCCAGTGTAGGCTACATATCCTACCTGTTTGGCAATCTTACACCTTCAGACTTCCTCACAGAATTCTCAAACTTTTCCACACCATCATTTACACAAAGAGCAGCCACACAATAGAGAGGACCTAACCCCTTCTGATTTCATTCTATCTACTTTCTAAAATCACCACTAAGCAAACTTTACCTCTACTGGAAAATATTTCTATGGACTTACCACCTGGGCGTGACAATATCTGGCAGTGGTTTCTCTACGTCTGCAGATATTTCTTCACTACCTTTCATAAGCACATCTATAAACTTTACCTCATGAGTAATACTGTGCCAGATATATGGAAATCCTCTTTGGTCAGACCCATACCTAAAGAAAGCAAGCTCCCATCTTGCATTCACATTTTGCTCCATTTTCATTCTACCCACCCTGAATAAAATTACTGAAAACTCATATGTAGCTAACTTACCAACAAAAACATCTCTTACTCTCCATTAAACAGCATGGCTTCTGGGATGGTCAGAGCTCAATGACTACTCTTTGGACTCTGTGCATCATCTTAGTTAATATTATAGAGGAAATCTGACCAGAGCTCTGGTCACTGACGTAACCTGTGCCTTTGAAATGGTGAACCACCCAGTTCTACTTCTCCATTTGCAAGACATTGGTGATCAGCCCTGATGTCATTGCATGGATCAAAGACTTTCAATCCAACAGCTCAATCCAGGCAAAGGTAGGACCTAGGTATTCTAATAGCACCCTCATTCTCTCTGGTGTCCCACAAGGCTCCATTCTAGCATGTATTCTCTTCTGGTGTCCCACATGGCTCTATTTTTAGAAGCTATTCTGGTCTAAGTCTTTTAACATCCACTAGATCTACCCCATTTGCCACTACTTCTATGCATAGTGCTATGAAAAATCAACTTCACAGTTTGTTTATTTATTTATTTATTTATTTGTCTTTGTTGACTGGGAAAGTCCATCTGGGATCAAATGCCCTTTTCAGCAGAGGCCTGGATGAAAAGCTTCATATTTGCATTCATAAATTACAAATGCTCACATACATGGGCAGTTTTATTACATTTCTTCATTTTTACATTGTAGATAGTATTATGTCTTAGATTACCATAGAACTTTTTTCCATGCATGTTTTGACTTGGTAAACTGCTGCTTGAATTAAATGTTGTAGCATGTTTTTTGCATCTGTAAACATGTCTATGTTTTATAGCATATCCTTTTATCTGTAAATGTTTTGTTCATTTCCGTTGAGGTCCTGTTCACCAGGGCTCTGCCTGCAAATGGTCCATTGAAATCAGTATAGTACCCTGGTAATCAGATATAAATAAATAAATACACGCATACATAATATTTAACTGTATAGACAATGATATGTCAAGAAAAACAAACAGTAAAACCAATGGAAAAAAAACATTCATTTACATTTGTATATCCTTTTGTAGTTACAAAGTACAAGTAAATATGAGAAGGAAAAAAATTAGTAGAGGAGAGGAAAGGAAATAAATCGAGAAGTATTGATTGTTTGCAGTAGGGAAGAAGGGAATTGTTTTAGGCTCATCATCATCCTTTGTGCCTCGTGTGATTCGTTAGGCGGGAGGAGGTATGGCGTTGTCAGAGGTGCTGTAGCCTAATGAGTTACTTTGGTAGGTACTGATCAAGTGAAGTGCAAGAACAGAGCCAGGTGTGTTGTAGGTGCTGCTTTAGTTGGCTTTTAAAGCATTTGTCATGTTCTGTAAGTTTTATCAGTAGTGGAATGGAGTTCCATAGTTTTATAACACAGTAAGAGTACAGTGAGGTTCACACAGAGTTTTTTGATTTACTTTCAACTAGTAGGAACATGTTATCGGAGCACAGTATTCTGCTACCTACTACTGTAAGGTTGCAGTATGTTTTTTTTAGACAGGGGCAGTTATCTTGTCTGTGGATAAGTGTGTGGGCTGTTGCCAGTTAAGAGTAGGTTAGCTAGTTATGGAGTTCAAGCCAGTTTAGGTCCCTTAAGGCTGTGCAGTGATGGCATTTGGTGGGTGAACTTAGCTACATTATTATAGCATATTTCAAGTTTGGACAGGAAGGTAATATTAATGTTTGTGACTTATACAAAAGAGTTGGGCGTAGGTAAATGGATGCTATGCGTCTTCTTTTATGTCTCATAAGACATTGCTTGGTTTTATATAGGGATTCTTATTTCGTGTGTGTGTGTGTTTTTTTTTATTTTGGAGAATATGTTGTTTATATTTGAGTTTGTTATCTATGAGTACTCCACGTAGTTTGGCTTCTGTCACAGTTTCTATTATTGTATTATCAGGTGAGACAATATGGAAATTATATTTCTGATCATTTTAACGTTTTTTTATAAAGAGGATGAATTTGGATTTTTTTTGCATTTAGGAGTACGTCTGCAGTGGTTATCCAGGACTGAATAGAGGATAAGGACTCTTGGGTGATTTCTTGTAGGGATTTTAGTGTTGGGGTAGAGTAGATAATGGTTGCATCATCTGCATACTGATTTAGGTTTGCCTATTTGGTAGAAGTATGGAGGTTGTTCATGAATATGTTAATGACTGAATAAGTGGTCCCAAAACTGAGCCTTGTGGAACTCCGACTGTGACTGGAAGGAAGGAAGATAACTCATGTTTCCATTTAACTGATTGTTGTCTATTTGTGAAATAGCTGTGAAACCAAATGAGAGTAGACTATCAGCTAGGTGACTGAGACCTAGATAAAAGAGGTCAGTAAGACGTTTTTGATAAGAAACTATGTCAAAGGCCTTTGACAGATCCAAGAACAGTGCCAATATTAGATTGTTATTATTTCTATTTTAGTTGATAATACTGATAAAGCTAAGAACAGTTGTGCTATGACTGAGGCAGAAGCCATGTTAGATCATGGACAGAAGATTGTTGTCACTAAGATATCTGAGAAGTTGAGAGTGAATAACTTTTTCCTACAATTTTTGTTATAGGTGGCCGTATAGCTGTAGGCCTGTAGTTGGACAGGTCAGTTGAATCTCCTCCTTTATATAGTGACATTATGAATGAATTTTATCCCTTATAATTGGGACATTGCTTTCTGTTATTGATCAGTTAATTTGTATAGAGGCAGGGAATACTAGAGCAGTGGCAGTGAGCGTTAGCTAGTCTGTTGGCAGGTTATCAGATGCTAAAGTTGTGGTTTGAGATGTTCTAATTATTTTTTATAGTGGCAATTTGGACCAGGTGGCAAAAGGAAATTATTGTATTGTTGGTGAAAGAGTTTTGTTTAGTAAGAGAGATTATACTATTGATAAAGTGGTAGTTGAGATGGGTTGCTATGTTGTCTATGTTTATATTAAATGTTGATAAGGGGGTTGTTGTTTGGCCAGAGTATAAAAGTTTTATGTAAGACTAAACTAGCTTGAGATTTTTGTGTGAAATTTGAAGGTTTGAAAAATAGGATTTTTTTGTAATTCATTATTAATTTGTTTGGAAGATTTCTTAAGTATCTAAAGTGTTGCTAGCTGGAGTGGGTTTTGTTTTTGGACCTTAGTTTCCGAGCTTTATCCATTTGGAGGAGTACCTACCTTGTTTCTTTTGCTAACCAGGCTGCTGGGTTTGACCTGACTCTCTCTGTTCTGAGTTGTACATGGCTGTTTAGAATGTTTAGCAAAGCATTATTGAATGGGTTACTGCATCATCTAGTGGCATGGGTGTTAGCATATTCCAGTTGTAGAGTTTGAGTGCTGATATGAAGTTGTTTACATTAAAGTTCTTTATGTTGTTTACTTGTTTATATGTTACCTATTTGCAAATGTTTAGATGGCTTCTGGCAGCATAAGTAGGTAGGTGGACACAAATACTGTCAGCTAGGCAACATGAGGAGTTTATTTTATTTGGCTTATTTGAAAGTTTAAAATAAAAAAACTACTGAAATCCGGAACAAATAATAAAAACAAAATTAAACCAAACCAGAGTCAAAAGCAATGACAAATATTTTAATTCAACACTCTGGTTCTGGCTCTGGCTCTGGTTCGGTTTAATTTTGTTTTTATTTGAAAGTTTACAATCGAAGATGGATTCCTTGTTTGTGATTTTGTACTCTTGTAGCTTCTTTTTGTCAGTTGAGAGAATCCAATTGGTTGTACCATTTGGATCACAGTTTATGTTGGGTTTATCCATTATGATGGTTTTGTGGGGTATATTGATAGCCATTGCAGTAGGTGCTCTTGAGTACTTATGTTTTGTCTTGGTTGGATGTACAGTCCAGTGATACAGATGTTTTTTCTTTTGCTAAGTTTAAGAATTGTTATAAGGTATTCTGCATTGTTAAATATGGGTAGAGGGTATGCGTAGAGGTTAAGTTATAGGTAGTTTTTACATGTAATGGTTATTCCTACACCCCTTTTGTTTCGTCTCTCAAGTCTAAAAATGTTATATTATGTAGTATTTCATTGTATTTTATATGTGGTTTAGCCAGGTTTCAGTCTTGGAATTCTTGGAGTTTATTACAAGCTCTTCTTTATATGAAATTGTATTAGGTCTGATTTCTTGGTAGTTAGGGGTGAGAGGACTGTTGAGGATGAAGGGATGTTGGTACAATTTGCGACATAGCAAGAGGGCCAGGGTTTGGATGGATGTCACCACTGAGTTTTAGGGGAGTCTTGTAGAGATGAAGACTGAAGTGATATTTAAATTTGTATGTGTTTTGAAGGTGGAAATGTATTGATTTTAACTTAGTTATTACATATTTGTAGCTACAGAGGTTGTAGAAATTTGAGAGTATATTTTAGATGAGATGAAAAAGGAGGGTGATGTTTTGAATGGTGTATACAAATAAGAGTTGGAGGGTGAAATGGGAGTCTGATATTTGGTTGTGTGTGTAAGTGTGGTGAGGAGTACTAGTGAGATTAGTTGCATGCATATCACAGTGTGTGGTGTACAGGTGAGAGGGTACATTGGAGAGTGTGTCAGAGATCTATTGATTTCAGATAACAGATGGTTAGAGGGTGCATAGTACTTGATGTGGTGAGTTTTGTGTGAAGGAAGGCAGTAGGTGTAAGCATGGTGTATTAGATTAGGATACAGAAGGAAAGATATGTGGGTGATACAATAGTAGTGTAACATTTTTCAAGAAATGGAGAGAAAGATATTGATGTGTGAGTGAGATGAGGGGGATGATGTTGTAAAGATTGTTGTTTATGAAACTGTTAGCAAGTGTAAGTATGATAGGGAGAAAACAGTATTAATGTGGTTTGAGAAAGATCCACAAGGTAGGAAGCTGTGTGACTTATATCTTGGGAGGAGGTATGGCTAGAGTTGTTAGCTGGTTGTATGCACTGATTGGTTGTAGAGGAGGTGTGATTGGAGCTAGGTTGGTATAAGTTTACTGGTACTGGGAGTGGGTGGGAAATTAGGGTAGGGTAGGGGAGTGCAGCAAGCCTGAACATTGTGCAGGCAGAAAGGAGTGGGTCCCCACTTCAGATTAAAGTATTGAATTGCAGAAAAATAATCAGTGGTGTTGAATTATATTCTCAGTAATATGAAAACTATATGAATCTTCTTACAGGGACAGACAGTTTTGTGCCAGTATATTAGGTAAACAAGCTGAAGCCTTTTGTTAACCTGAATTGTTTAGAAAAAAAGCTTACTGTCTAACAAACATGGGGAATTGGATAAGAATTCAAAACTCATTAAAAGATTTTTTATGGGGGGTTATGACATAGCCACTATCACAGTTAGGTTATTTTGTTTTGTTATAACTTGCCTTTTATTATACTTTATGCTTACTATGATGTCCCAAATTGAAAGAGGAGTGCTTAATTACAGTTTAGTAATATTTATGTCTAGGGTATAATTGGCTGAGTTTTAGTGGAAGGGCTGGAGTCCTCTAGTAGTGTGCACACTATAACATAGATAGCTAATTACGTACATACAGGGGAAGAAACAGTAGTTCTTGACTATAATTTGAAAACATTAACCGTTCTTTTCCATGGGTGGAGATTAAAGGTTTCCCTGAGTGTATTTTCTGTAGTCATCAGGAAAAGTAGATGGTAAGACACTTTTATATATTTAGCTTACGATCTACAGATACATTTAATACATTTAGTTTACTGTCTACAGCTTTCTGTGCACACTACTGCTTGATGCTGTGATATGGTCTGGAATGATGCTAAGGAAGACAAAAGGACATTCTGCAGCTGTAGAACTGGCTAAAATTCAAATAAACTGATACTCAGTGCCAAAAAAACCCCAAAATAATCCATGATATTCAGCACTCATAAATGACTAACCAAATCTCTCCTGTCCTTTCATATCAGTGACTGTGATAACAATCCCATTGAAACTAGCCTCCTCCTTTAGGTACTTAGGGATCTGGCTAGATAAATCACTATACTTCTATGGGCACAATGTGAACCAAAGTCATCTATCTTCTTGTTTGGGCCAACATAATATTTCATTTCCTATCATACCCAGCTAGGACTGCTATAGGCAAAGTCATTCTCCTTGCTTAACTTGAGTATGGTCTCCCTTCATTTGCCTCTATCTCTTGCAAAAAGCACTGCTACCTTGCAGACCCTCTCTAATAAAACATGTAGATTCACATCAAACTTACCAAGGAATGAAAACTACTACCTCACTTTTTCCAAGGCTAAGGGACTTCCATAACAGGCCAGGTCCAGTCTTATTCTTGGCTCCTCACTATTTGAAAAAAAACTCAGACATGATAGGCTCCCCTGTCTCTTCCAAACTTCTTGCTGCAATTCAAACCTATAAGCTAAGAAGCCAGATAGTCCTTCCCTACAAACCCCTTTTTGCAGGCTACACTCTGCTATACATTGCTTCTGTCTATACTGGCACCCAAATTATGGCAGTCACTTCCCCTTGACTTAACAAAAACTACTCCCTGTTCAAGGTATGATCCAAGCAATACTTACAAAATGGTCTGAATGCAACTGTCCATCCAAAGGACATGTCATCTAAACCAATGGTTTTGACAATGTAGCTTCTTTCCCTACTTCCTATCACACCTACCTGATAGAGACTCATTCATCCTAAAATGTGATTCAATTGATTAAATCCTTCTTGTTCTAAATTCAGTCTGCATAATCTAGTCTCTTCTATCATCGTATTGCATTCTATTAGCTTTCCTAACCTATCTTTTTCTGCTCATAACTCCACCACTGCTTCTCCTATTATAATTCTAGTCTCCCTTTTCCTGTCCTGCTTATGAAACTATGCATATGTATTGTTTGTCATATTTTCTGTGTATATTCACAAATGTAAATCAGTGTTAATTGTATAATGTACACTGTTTTACATGAGCTGGGCCTGTAATTGGTCATAGTTTGATCACTGTTCTACTCTGGTAAACATATATATATAAATGTACTACATACATGATGCCTAGAACCATCCATGAAGAGTATCTAACGCACAGGTGACACAATAATATTGTTTCCTTGATTGTATCCTGACTATGAGGAAATATGTACTTGTCCTGACCATATCCTTGGACAGAAGAATGAGCTATCAGTTTCATTGTGGAGATACACAGTGCTTTCCTTTTGCATGTCCATGCTCTCATACCGTTTCTATTAAACTACCACCTGATGGTGACTTAGTATCCAAAAGCCTGCCCCCAGGACACACATTTACATTGTTGTCCTTCTTCTTCAGGATTCTGGTTGTCCATGTCCTGCTCAGTCCTGCTGTCTCCCCCAACATGGACATGCCTGTTCTCCATTGTCAGCTCCAGTAGGTGCCAGAGCTTCTAAATGAACTCTGTTCCCCTGAGCCCTAATACAGACTTTATAACTCTGTGTCATAGGAGATGGCTTTAATAAAAACTAATATTCACAAATGTAAAAAAATGGCTATTTTTCTTCTAGATTGAGCATTATGCACAGAAATAAGCCTGGCTCCAAAGGGTCTATATTAAATATTCGAACGCTTAAACGTTTGAATCACTAAAGATTGAACTTTAGTGATCGAATGTTCAAATGTCTGAATATTTAAAAAACAAAATTAAAAAAAAAAAAAAAATGTAAAGTGTTTAAGCAGGGGGGCAAGCCCCTGTGCACCCCCCACTACTTAAATATACCAACTCTGACATCGCACTTCAGTGCACTACAGTGTGGAAACAGAAAATTTCCATTTTCTACACTGTAGCGCGATCTCTGAGTTGGCTTGCCCCCGTGCTTACACCATTTACTTCTTTTTTTTGTTTTATTTTTTAAAATACTTGAACATTTGAATGTTCGATCACTAAAGTTCGATCTTTAGTGATTCGAACGTTTAAGCGTTCGAATATTTAATAAAGACCCGCTCCAAAGCCAGTGATTGTATAAAATAATTCAGTAGCTATAGTGACTTATATTTCAGAGCAATTACCAACACACAGATATTTTGGAAATTTATTTGCACACTACAAACACTTTTCTGAGTCAGATCTATTGTTTAAAAAATCTAAAACTTTTACTTTTTATTTCAAGTAAAATAGGTAGTCTGTTAGTCAGACTTTCAAATATATTTAAAAGATGATTACTATCAACCAGTAATCTCTTGTAGAGCCAAGAAATGGAAATATTAATGTAATGTGCTAATTTGCTTCCTTGACATGGGGGTTGGAGCTCTAATTACAACCCAGGTGACCAGGGTTCAATTAACAGCCTCAGCACTGGAGCAGTCAGGCAGAGAGAGAGAGAGAGAGAGAGATGGATGAAGATGAAGAGTCCACTCACCTCTATTGGGGGGGGGGGGTCTAGGCTCAGGGGCACACGTACAACCTGATTTGTCACTGGAGAAAACCAGGAAAGACAGTGTGGCATGTTCTACATCGTGATGTTGGGGAGGTTTGTTGGGAACACTCCTGCAGAAATTGTGGGATTGACCAGCTTGGTCACCCCAGTACATGAACTCCTGTGGGCAGCTCAGGAGAGTAGGGCATAAAATAAGAAAAACTGCAAACCACTCTGATGGCTGCCTAAATAACACCTCTCAGTTGAACCTTGCTGCAGTGAGGGGGAATGAATGGAAAATCTGATCAAATAAGGGATGCATGATCAGCAGGCAGTAGGGAAAATGTTCAAAAACAGTTGATATACTGTGCAACCATCATTATGTGCACCTGAATAACACATCCAAAACCAGCTCACAAAACTCACATGAGAGAAGGTGATGGATGAGCAATGAAGTGATGTCACGCAATGAAGTGATGTCACGCAATGATGTTGATGTTACTTTTAAAAAGTAAGACATTTCTCTTTTTCAAAGAATGAAATTACTTAAGAACAGTAAATCGCATTCAGTGTAAGCGCTTTTTATAGGGGAGACTCACCCTCTACAGACCTTCTGAGGCTACTAAATATTCATAAGAAGTGAGAGAGAATTTGTAAATCCTTCTTATAGCTAGCAATGCCAGGTTCAAGTGTACCTCATTCTAGATAAAGTGACTGAGTGGAAACTGCATAAGGAACCAATTTGCTGAGTGTGGCATGACTAAGTCAAACTCATGTTTTTTCATAAGATCTCACTGCTGGTACAGTTTCTAAGTGCATGTGCTAGCAGAGATTCCTTTCTTTTGAAAGATTTCTCCCCTCTTCATGCATATGCAACCATAGAGTTAATATACATAGAAATAATTGGGCTGTAGAGGGCGAGTTTCCCCTATAAAAAATGCTTACATTTAAATTTTAGTCAGATTCATTTCCTGAATATTTATGGTTGGTGAGTTGGTTCCACAATCAGTTGTAACTTGACAAGTCGTAGTGGAAGCACAGCCAATGGCTTTCAGAAGTAGAGATGCTGGTCCTACCTTAAATTGTCTTCAGTCTTCTGTCTGGGCACAATCACACCTGACCTCAGGTTCCCTGTCTGGGTACATCATACCTGAGCACAGGTTCCCTGTCTAGGCACATCACACCTGACCTCAGGTTCCCCGTCTGAGCACATCAGACCTGACCTTAGGTTCCTTGACTGAATACATCCCACCTAACCTCATACAGACATTTCAGAAAGTCTTAGTCAGGTATCTTGCATAATCAGAGATGCTCAAAGCTCAGAACAGTGCTTCAAGGATTCGGTCTACTCAAAAAAAAAAAAATTTACAAGTTTCACAAAATTTAATTAAAACATTCGGGTTACATTTGTGGCATCATGTTAAATTATTCTACTTTTAAAATCCCTATAATGAACTCTTCAAAGGACACCGAAAGCAATGGAATTACAAAGTTGCAATAAATAAAAGGAAAATATTACCCAATTATAAAACTCAAAATTATCAGGAGAATTCAATACTCAGCAGTTCTGGGGTAGTTGGGGTTAGAAACAAAATGCTTTTGATTTATTAATTTTTTTCATTTACAACCTGAACTAATGCTACAGCTATTATATTCAAAACATTGAGAAAAACACAAAATATTAAACAGATTTCAAGAAAGAATGGATGGATTACAAGGTCATGAAGTATACTCCTCATGTAAAGCTGAAAAAGAGAACAACCTTTCTTTGGCTGGTTGTTGTTGTTTGTCTTTCAGCTTTTCCCCGATAAGGGGTCGCCACAGCAGAACTCCGGTCCACTAATGATTGGCAGTAGATTTTTATGAAATGCCGAGGTGCCAGCTTGACGCCCAACCTTCAACGAAGGCACGCCCATTTATGCACGCATGTCTTTCGAACGCTACCCAACCGCGGGGAGGACATGCAGACTCCACACAGAAGGCACTCCCAAGCCAAGCCGAGAATCGAACGGGAGAACCTCTTGCTGTGAGGTAACAACGCTACCGCCGTATCACCGCGGCAATTAAATTTCAAAAGTCTGTAACCAAAGAACTTTGATCAGTAGCTATTTACAAAATGATCCGTATAGTCGCATTTTCTATATAAATCACCATTAAATGCAGATGAGCTTGTTTCAGCTGCATATTGTACTTATTTTACTGCCTGCACTTTAACAAAGTCGTTTTTGTTTTTAAATTACTTGTTTAACTGTTGTAAGCTACACACTCAAGGCCTGGAGGAGTGGTTTCAGCCCAGAAATTACTAGTTTATTGGCCATTTTGGGCTAATTTCTCTCTCTTTCATTTCCCTGCTATAAAACTCTCATTTGCAAGGTTTTTGTGCTAGTATACAGCTCAGCAAGCTCCTGCCTGGTGCCCTGCAGAGTTCTACAGCATCAGAGAGACAAAAGAGACTTTGGAGTGATTAAGTATCATTTTTCTGCATTTTCTTGCTGCCTTTAGCTAATTCTGCCAAAAATGCCAATTTTTAGAGTTTCTGTGATTTAAAAAGCTTGTTTCAGCTACATACTGCATTATTTTACTGCCTGCATTTTAAAAAAGTTGTTTTTTGTGTTTAAATTACCTGTTTAACTGTTGTAGGCTACACACTCAAGTGTGATAGCCATTTCTGTGCATTTAAAGTGTTTTTTTTTATTTTATCTGCTTTATTTTCTGAAATAAACAAAAAATATACTTGTTTTCCTGCCTTTCTAAGCTAGTATAGTCCAGTTTTCAGGTTAGTGCTGAATTCAGGGCTGTGTTACAAGTTTCTGTGTTTGCCCATACCTTACTTGGATAGAAGGAAGTTTCTCTGTTCACCTGTGAGAGAGGGGAGCTTTGAGCAGCCTATCTGTCCCTGGAGGAGTGGTTTTAGCCCAGAAATTAATAGTTTATTGGCCATTTTGGGCTAATTTCTGTCTCTTTCTATCTCTTTCATTTCCCTGCTATAAAACCCGCATTAGCACGGTTTTGTGCGCCAGGCACCGCCGGTTAGCTAGGGTATAACTATTCCCGGCTCCACAAAGTTTACTCTTCAATTTTTCCCTTGGAACTAGACAAACTTTCAACTTAAGCACTCAAACCATTCACTTTTCAACCCGGCACTTGCTCCAAACACATAGCAAGCACTAATAAACCTTAGCACTGGACCCCCCCCCCATACTGTAGAGAAGGACAAGGCTCTCTATTCGACCTTACCAGCCAATCAGTAAAACAGCTCACTGTACCTATCCAAGCATGTCCAAAGGGCAGTTTCAGGTTTACTCTCCAGTCCAACTGGTGAATCTGGACATTTTGAGGCAATGTTACAACTGCCTCATGTACACAGACAACCCTCTCCTCCTACCACCAGACACTAATACATGCAAGAAATGCAATTATACAGCCAAATTGGAGGCTAAGCTCTCTCAACCCAAGACTAGACCAGACAGTCAAGAGGAGTAGGCAATTACTTGCATCACACCACCAGTCTCATATAAACCTATGAAACCAGCACTGGCAAAAAACACACATAAATACACAAAAACATACTCAGAGGCTCTAAATAAAAATCTGCAAAAGCAACAGAGACCTTCAAAGCAGGCATCCAAGCAACCTCCACCCCCGCAACACAAACCATGAAACACATACTTCACGAAGCCATTGTGCCATGCAATCACAGCCCTTAAGGCAAAATAACATACCCAACACACTAGTAATAGGTGACTCTATAGTCAGGCACATTGACGTCCCACTCACTAGGCTGAACAAGGAGAAGGTTACTGTTAGCTGCCTGTCAGGTGTCAGGATCTGCCATATAACACAAGCACTCAGGTCACTCCAGAACAAGTACAAATACGACTCTATCATTGTCCATGTTGGTGTGAATGACCTGAGCCATACCTCCCTGGACTACATGAAATGAAACATGGAAGAGCTCTCTGATCACATAGCCCGGTCCAGTATAACTCTGACCCTGAGTAGCATTCTGCCCTCACCAAGAATTATAGCACAGTATAAAGAAAAAAATGATCAATTTCAACAACTGGCTAAGCTTTTGGTGTCATTCAAAGGGGATCCGGTGTCTGTCAGCCTGGGATGACATGCTCGACAAGCCACGCTGCTTCACTAGAGACGGCTTGCACCCATCACCCTTAAGCTTTTGGATACTGGCCAAGCCTCTTGCCACCACCATAGTGCCTTTTTTAGGCAAAGCTCAAAAGACAAACCCACCACCATAAATAGCACAAGTAATAAAAACTGAGGGTAATGCTACTCAACGCCAGAAGTCTAAACCTCAAAATGCACACACTCGAGGCACTCCTCAGTATGAAGAAAATCAATATATGTGCAGTAACAGAAACCTGGTTTAAGGCTTCAGAGAGCACTGCAGCACTACCAGGCTACAACTCATACCATATATTTCGGCCACAAATCCCGGACTGAAATACAAAAGGTGGGGGCGTATCCATATTCATCAAGGATACCCACACCTCCAGGCTAGTGGCACAGCACGATGCTTTAGAGATCATCCACATGCAACTAACAACGGGCAGAACTGCAATTCAAATTGTAGCTTGCTACAGATCACCCACTATGTCCTAGGACCCCCATTCCACATTTTTGGAAACACTGGGAAACATAAAGGTCCTTTCAAACACGCTGATTTCAATTACTCAAACATTAACTGGGAAAACTACTCAATTACTAACTTCCTTGCCCAACATTTCCTAGTGTTCAGAAACTCAAACACCCTGGATCAACTGGTCAACATCCCTACCAGAGGTGACAACATATTGGACCTGGTCATCACCAACATGGGCGACCGGTGTTCTACACTGGAGGTCAACCCTTCACTGGTTAGATCTGAGCATAAAGTAATCACTCTGGATATCCACATTCCGCCCCCACCCCAGGTAAAAAAAAACACTGTGAAAAACTTTTCAAAAGCAAACTTCACATTACGTAAGACCGAGGTGGAAGTTTCAAATCCCCCATGCTAAAGGATAATGCTGCCCAAGCTGCAAAATCCTTTATTAATGCACTCTATGGGCACCTACAAGAATGCATGGATCATGCTATCCCAAGCAAAACCAGGACTCACTCCTTCAAGAAAAGAAAACCAGTCTGGTGGACCCTTGCCATAAACAAACTATACAATATAAGGAGGAAACTAGTACAGAAAAGAGTAAAATCCCAAGAGGGGAAGACATCCCCTGATCAATATCAGGAAGAAACTATGATCCCTCATAAAATCATCCAAGGCTAGCTTCGAAAGAAAAATTGCCAAGGACTCCAATGATAACTACAAGGCATTCTTTAGCTATGTCAAGAATCTAAGTGGCAATTCCCAGATCTGCTCAGAGTTAGTGCAGAATGGCGCAAAATACACTGAATGCCAGAAGAATATAGTGCCCCTGAAATCACAGACACTCAGGTTAAAACAGCCCTCTCCAAAGCCAAAAACACAGCATCAATGGGACCGGATGGTGTCCCAGGCTGCGTCCTACATGAGCTCAAAGATGAACTAACCCCTCACCTAAACACACTGTTCAAACTCAGCCTCTCCACAGGCTACGTGCCTATAGAGTGGCGTACGGCAACGGTTATTCCGCTCCACAAAGGTGGAGCCACACCAGACCCTGGGAACTATCACCCTATAAGCCTGACTAGCTTGGTCTGCAAGGCTATGGAGAACATCATCATGGATCTCATTAACAGAGACATTGGGAACCTCCAAACACTGGACCCTGCCCAGTTCGGCTTTGTTAAGGGCAGATCATGCCTCCTAAACCTGGTGGACTTCTGTGAGCCAGTTACCAAGTTACCAAGGCTATAGACAAGGGAAAGGTGGTCCACACAGATTACCTAGACCTCGCAAAGGCCTTTGACACCATTCCCCATTCTGGTATTATAGACAAGCTCACCAGCCTGAACATAAACCCCTACGTCACAAGATGGGTTGCCAACTGGCTCACTGACAGAACCCACATGGTAAGAGTTGTGGGAGCTAGGTCTGACTCTAAACTGGTTACAAGTGGCATTCCCCAGGGCTCAGTTCTAGGACCCCCCCCCCATTCGGCATATACTTCTCAGAGGTACAGGAAAGCACAGGAGGACTATGGCTGACCAAGTTCACAGACGACTGCAAACTAGGGGCTTTAACTGACTCTCCAGCTGACACAGACATCCCCCAAAAGGGTCTCACTGAGACAGATACCTGGTGTCAAAACCATGGCCTCAAGCTAAATGCCAAAAAGTGCATAATCATCCCCTTTGGAAAAAACAAAGTACCCACAAATTACCACATAGGTGGTAGCCCCCTAAATACGGAAGATGAAATAATGGATCTAGGGACCCAAGTAGATAGTAATCTCTCCTTTGATAATCACATTGCCAAAGTGGTTAGAAGATCCTTCTATGTGGCCCACCTAATCACAAAAGGGTTTGCATCCAGATCAAAAGAGGTCATTGTGCCCCTCTGTGCTTCACTCATCAGACCCATCATAGAGTACAACGCCTCATTTGGGATGTACCTTACAAGACACCTGCAACCTGAAAGACCACAGAAGTACCTCACCAAGAGGATCACTGGCCTCAAACAGATGCCCTATGCAGCTCGACTGAAGAAACTCCTGCTGTACTCGGTTGCATACTGCCTACTCAGAGGTGATCTCTGCCTGACATACAAGGCAATGTCCAACCCAGAACTGATGGACATGCTCCACCTAAAGAAAACCATATCCCCTCGAGCCACACGCTCTAGGGCTCTAAACCTCACCACAACAATAAATAGGATGTGCTGGAGGGATAGATTCTTGTCCCAGTGACTTCCCATGCTCTGGAACAAGATTCAAATCTACATTAGGCCGAGCTCCTCGCTAACACTCTTCAAGAGAAACCTTGATGAGTGGATGGGAAACAGGAAGTTTACCCTGGGGATCATTTAAGTGGCTCTGCTGGACAGAGGCAGAGGGAACTAATCTAAGGGGGTGGCAAAAGCCAACACATTCCGGCTAGGTGTATAAATGCCTTTGGGCAGATAGCCTAGTACCAACCTATGAACACTTGTCATTAAGAAAACAAAACCAAAACCATCATTGGTCACAAGTCTGGTGACAAATCTGCATACTGAGGTCTACAGGCTGCAGTCAGTCATGCAAGATAATATAGTGCAACAGCGTTAACAATTTTAGTATGATAGTCCAAATGCTTTACTTGGAATTATAACCTGCAGTTAATCTGCATTTGGTAAAATGATGGATTAAAAAAAGAAAAGAAAATGCAACTGCATTGCCATTCAATGAAACAACAACAAAAAAATTAATTTACAAAGTTCCATCTTCTTTTTTAAATTCATGCATACTTGCACAGATAATTGTTGCATTCAAACACCCCTCCCGGGATATCCCCACCATACTATGTGCGGTGTACTTAATCATTCATAAATGCCACTGATCTGAAGTCCAGGAATGATAACACCTCTCAGAACCCAGAAGTCCATCCATGTAGTCTAAAGCAAACTAAAAACTAAAGGTGAAGGAAACTGAGTTGCTACACATAATTATATATTTTTTCTTCATAAAAGCAGACACTACTGCTTAAAGGTCAGCTTGGACTTGAAGTCCTTGATGGTGCTTTGTACTGAAAGCTTTACCTTTCACTGCACATGTACAAAGTAGAATGTGGTAGCTTTAGCTTTTATAACAAGACTCTGCTTTTCCAGAATTTTCAGAAACATTACATTCAGATGGAGAGTCATACTCATCCCCTAAATGGTATATCAAGTAAGCAAACAGAAAAAGGGAACATACTTATTCAAAGGCAGCAAATTTACAGTATTAAAATACTTCATACAAAGATCCTCCAAGCAGTTTGTCATTTTGAAATGTGCTGCCTATTAATTTTCCTTTTGCCATTTACTGGTGTGCAGTTTTGAGAAGAGAAAAACATCTATAGCACAGATATCTAGCAAAAGTTCTATGCTGTTTTGGATTAAGTACATTTACAAATGTGTGATTTGAAATTTGATGCCAACACAAAAAATGGCCAAGAACTTCCCACAATACACAATATAGTGCCTTTCAGCCAAGTAAAAGCTCATAAAGAGATGGAGACACACTATCACCAGTTTCGTTGGCTCAGGAGACTTGCATACCACATTCTAGTTTGTACAGTTGTAGTGAAAGATAAAGCCGTCCGAAGCACCATCAAAACAAAGTACACAGAAAAATCAGCCTTGTTCCTGTATATAAAAAGAAGTTATGTCTTACCGTAATGTTCCATCTGTGTTGTTCATCTTCACCAATCCTTGACGGTGGGTTCAGTTCTGAACCTTCAGAACCGACTCGGCTGTTATTTTCCAGCTCACGGTCTCCAAACTCTCTAGCTCGGCTCTACCCATAATGCACCTCACATAGATTACCTCAGATCAAGTTTGTCAGATGGCAGAATATAGCCGCAATATTCGAACATCATACAAATATACAAAGAAAAATATACAAAGAAGACGAGGCCATCTATGGATTCCTGATGAGAAACTGGATCAGAATCGGTGAGGCCTACTAAAAGCTTTAGGATGGAAGACGGTGGGAGGGTATGTCAAAGATTGATGAAGATGAACAACACAGATGGAATGTTATGGTGAGACATAACTTCTTTATTTGATGATGCTAATCTTCACCTAATCCTTGACGGTGGGACAGAATCCCCAGCAATTTATGTACCTTGGGAGGTCTCAAGGAAGAATATTCTGAAGCATCATAGAGCCAAAGGATGCTCAACTTCTCGAGATTTGATCTAGTTTGTAATGTGCAATGAAGGTATAATGAAAGGACCAAGTAGCTGCTGCATAAATGTCATCTAGAGAAGCTCTTGCATGAAAAACTGCTGATGTGGCAACAGCCCTCGTAGAATGAGCTAACTAACTGTTTTGTGGAGTTGAAGTCCTTGAGATTGATAGGTGAAAGAAATACAGTCTCTCAACCACTTAGCCAAAGTAACTTTGGAGGCTGCACAACCCATTTTTAAGGCAGAGAAGGACACAAATAATTGGTCAGATTTATGGAATTCTTTAGTTTTGTGGAGATAAAAAATGCAACTGTCTATGAACATCTAGCAAATGCAGAGCGTATTCTCCTTTATTGGTAAAATTAAGGAAAAGGTTGGTAAGTGTATGGTCTGGTTAATATTAGATTCAGTGACCACTTTTCGAAGAAATGAAGGATTTGTTCTAAGTTGAATGCTGTCTTTGTGTAGAATTAAATAGGGAGATTTGCATGATAAAGCCTGTAACTCAGAGATTCTTCTTGCAGAAGTGATGGCTACTGGAAATAAAGTCTTCCAAGTCAAAGATTTTAATTGACAAGAATCAGCTGGTTCAAAAGGACTTTGGGTTAATGCTTGCAGGACTGTTGTCAAGTCCCATGGAGGAACTGGATCTTCAACAGGGGGTCTTAGCATGGGACATTGTTGAAGAGTCATTTTTCCCAGTATGAAAATTAGAGATTGCCACCAACTGAACTTTTATAGTCAAAGCAGAGGAACCAGACTCAAACAGAGTATTCAAGAAGTCCAATATGTATTCATTTGAGGCATTAAAGGGATCAAGTCCCTTATTTAAAGTTCACATGGTAAATCTTCTTCATTTGCTCAGGTAAAGTTTTCTAGTTGTAGGTTTGTGGTGTGCACTAATAATATGTTTGACGGCCGATGACAGAGAGGCTTGCCTGGCAATCATGGGAATTGGAGAAACCACACCATCAGTTTGAGGTGCTGCAAACTTGGTGAACCATGCCTTCTGGGTGAGTAAGTAGGTCTGGAACCAGGTGCAGAATCCATGGTGTCTGTAGCAGATAAGGCCAAATGAAGGGAAACCAGATTTGCCTAGGCCAGAATGGGGCAATGGAGATTATGGTATTTTTCGTCCTTTTTGCTTTCTTCAGAAACTGAGAGATTAACGGAACTGGGGGAAAGGCATGTAATAGACTGGGTGGCCAGTTGTCCCTGGGTGACTCCTCTGATGGGGGGATTAAGGCAAATTAACTTCTGCATTTCAAAAAAATGGTCACAGCAACAATAGAATCAACACCAAAATTTATTAAAATACTTTAAGCGCTTTTCGTTTGCTATGTATGCAAACTTAATTCAGCAAAATGAATATGTCATCCAGGTATCTAGTATAATATACTAGATCCTTTTGGACATTGTTGTTCTTAAAAACAAATTCCGATTCCCAGTATCAGAACAGTTGGCATGAATAAATGTGAGAATTTAACTTCTGTAAAAATGTGGAGGTAGCTAATTCATTTGTCATTAATGGTTTGCAGTGTAAACATAAATCCAGATTTAACTGTAATTCCAAATTTGTGGTCTACTTGGCCAAATGTTTACGTTGTCCGGCCTTTTACATAGGCAAGACAGAGCGAAGACTCCATGGCAGAATGTATGAACACCTGTATGCCATAAGTCATAATAAGACTGACAGTGCCTTGGCCAAACATATTCAACTAAACGTTGACCGTAAATTCAAATTCATGGCCATAGATCATGTGTTGCAAGACATTAGGGTTGGCCCTACACCTCTCAAACTGGAAGAGCTTGAGCTTATTTGGCAAATTAAACTCAATGCATACAACTTTCCAGGTCTCAATGAGACCTGTTTTATTAGCAGCATTATAAAACTGAAGAGTTTGCAAAGATGACAGCTTATATTAAGTTAACATACACAAGCATGTTCTAATTGTTTAACTATGTTTACTACACAAGGTAACATTAATTTCCTAGGTATTAGTTATTATATTTGCATTACTTGGTTTATGCAAATGCAATGCACTTTTTAATTTATAAACTTGACTTTTGTAAAAGGACGGAATGTCATTTTATAATATATTTTTTTAATTTTTTATTTATAATTTTTAGCTTTGTATACCACTTTAAAGGTAGTATGTCAAGTGGTAATAATTGATGAGATTGTCTCGCGTTTTTTTGATTGAGTTTTTTAAAAGGATGACGTATTTTCATTTGTTTTACTTCTGATGAAGTTTGCATACATAGCAAACGAAAAGCGCTTAAAGTTTTTTAATAAATTTTGGTGTTGATTCTATTGTTGCTGTGACCATTTTTTTGGATTATCAATCTGTCATGCCATTGAGTTTTTAACTTCTGCATTTGTTGTTCAGGGGAGAGGCAAAGAGGTTGCAGCAAGGTTGGCCCAATCAACAGAAAATCTTATCCACCACTACTGGATTCAGGGACCACTCATGAGGCATGAGAAAAGTCCTGCTCAATTAGTCCACTATCACATTTGAACTTCCTAGAATGTGCATTGCTATGAGAGAGCGATTGGAAGAAATCGCCCATTTCCACACTCTGAGGGCCTCTCGACATAGTGGATATGATTTGGTTCCCACTTGTTTGTTGATGTACCAGACCACTGACATGTTGTCTGTTTGAATTGCAACTGTTCCTAGAGGAAGGGAATCCTGGTATGCATGCAATGCCAATAGCACTGCCGTCATCTCTAGAACACTGATCTACGGGTTGGCCTCCAATTGGGACCATGTGCCTTGGACTGCCTTTCCCAAGTAATGACCCCCCCACCTTATCTGGGAAGCATCCGTGGTCACTATGGCTTGGGGTTGAGGTAGAGAGAAGGGCTGGCCCAGGAAAATCTGATCTGAATGAAGGCACCATTTGAGGTCTTGTTTGCAGAGATTGGTTACTAAAATTCAGTAAGACATTGGTTGATGCATTAGAGACCATTGTACTGCTAGTAACCTCTGTAGAAATCACACATGCAACCTTGCTAGAGGAAGCAGAGTGATTGTGGTGGCCATTAAACCCAAGGTTTGAAGAATTAATGTCACTGGGACTCTGAATGATCTGTCTCACCAGAGCCCTGATGTTCAGTAGTCTTTCTGGAGGAAGGGAAGCTATCCCTGAGATAGTGCTTAGTTGTGCCCCTATGAAATACAAACGTTGTGAGGGTTGCAGCTGGGATTTCTTGAGATTTATTGAAATGCCTAGGGATGTGCAAACAGACAGTGTATAGTCTCTTGCTATTTCTAAGTGATGGCTGGTGGTAACAGTGAGGAGCCAGTCATTGAGATATTGGAATACTCAAAAACCTTGCAGTCTGAGATGTGCTGCAACTACTGCCATGCATTTGGTAAACACCCTGAGGGATGTGGTGAGTCCAAAGGGCAGTGCTCTGAATTGCTATTGACTTTCCCTAGCCAGAAGCATATAAATGTAGAATCTTTATGTGGTAATATGCATCCTTGAGGTCTATTGAGCACATCCAGTCACCTTTTTTCCAGGAAAAGAAGTATGATTTGTACTGAGACCATCCGGAATTTGGTATGGTGGGCTGATTTGTTGAATCGACTGAGATCCAAAATTGTTCTCCAGTCCCCTATTTTTTGGGCACTAAAAAGAATTTTGAGTAAAACCCGGATCTGTCTAGTCTGGTGGGACTTTTTGGATGACTCTTTTGTTTATCAGCTTTTGAGTTTCTAAAGCTGCTGCCTCCCTTTGATTGGGTGGAACATCTGGGAGTTTTTTCTGAGGTTTTGGGTTCACTAACAAGGGGATTTGCTAGCTTCTGGATATTATTTTTGAGCACCCATTTGTCCAAAGTTATTGTTTGCCAGGCTGGTAGGTGCAGGGATAATCACCCCCCCGACTGCCTCCAGAGGAAGACAGTCGGGCAACCCTTCAGGGATGCTGATAGGAAGTACCAGAGAAGGATTCCCTGGACCCCTGATTTTGTGGTCATTTCCAGCCCTTAGGGTGGCATCTTCCATTGTTCCCCCTCTGCCCCGGTGGAAATCTTTACCACGTGAGTCACAGAAAGGCCCTTTGGATTTCTTGAACCACAGTCTCCCACTCCTCTGATTCCTTGAGTAGGGTCACAGAAGAGTAGAGAAATGTATGCCCACAGCAGATAGGGTCTTGCCATCCTGCTCACTTCTGGTCAGAGTTTCCTTAACTTTTGGACCAAAAAAGGTAGACCCGTCAAAGGGTGCATTGAGAAATGATGCTTTGAATGGGTCCATGAAGTCACATAAGCACACCCAGGAATGCCGTCTGATGGCTATGCCTGAACCCGCTGCTCTGGACGTCCCTTTGGCTGCATGTGCTGTGACCCTCATGGATGAATTGGAGATGGAATCGAGGGTTGCAAGCTAGGAGGAGACCTTATCCTGAATCCCTTCAGCTACTGCTTCTGCCAGAGTGTTAGAAAGTTCCTTAATTAAGTCTCTTTTTAACCCAGTAAAGTGTGCCATGTAGTTCAATGACCTTAGCGCAAAGGTTGTTGAAGCATAAACATGCTTCCTGAATCTATCAAAGGTCCTGGACTCCTTGTTAGGAGGATGGATAGTGTGAAACTCTTCTGCAAGTTCTTTTTTGGTGGCTGCTGCCACTACAGCATCAACAGAGATTCCTTTGGACCAATGTGGTTCCTCCTTTGGTGCAGACAAAATACAGTCAGGCCTTTTGGGAATAGACTCTATGGCATCAGGTATCTTGCAAGCCCTCTGGGTGATCAATTTCACCAGTTCTTCAGCTGGAGGAGAAATCCAAGAATTGGGGGGTTGGGCTCAGAAAGCCTCGAGCTATACTGACTCCTCTGTGGAAGCTTGTGTGGATGGCCAGTCACCCCTCTGTTTCAGTATTTTAAGGATGGCCCCGATGGAAACATCTTCAAGGGGTGACTTTGGGGAACCTTTGCCTTCATTGAAGTCAGTATCCTCGGTGTAGGACTCCTCTGGGGAGTCGAGGTGCTTCCTCTTGCACTTCCTCTTTGCAGGGACTTCTTTGGGGAAAGTTCCAGAGAAGTTTCCGAAGAGGTGGCCACCAAGTTGGATGTTACTTGGAGCTTTTACACCCTCTGTCTGGGGTATGAGGTCAATGGCAGTTCCGACCGAGAGGAAGGGGAAGATATTTGCCCTGACAGGGAAGGCAATGACTGGGAATCCCCAAGGAATAGCACCTTCTCCTTGATACAGAAGGCAGGCTCCCCCCATACAAGAGTGGGAGCCTGGAACTGAAAAAGACTGCTTCAGAACCGGGGTCACAACCCACACCGAGGAGACTGCCTCCACACCTGGAGCCTGAGTCTGAACTACAAGCTCCGAGAGGCATGGATGGCTCAGATGGAGCCAAAATGATATCATGCATCTTGGAACTGACCTTCGAGTCCCGACCCTGGGAGTACCCCGGTGCAGAAGATCCGGAAAAACACAAGGCTGTAGTCGGAACCGGAGATTGAAAGGCTGTCAGAACCAACTCCATTGGAGCTGGGGCTGTCAGAACCGAGGACTCCAAGGGCTCAGATAGAGTTCGAGGATGAGTGTATGTAGGTGTTATGGAATGAGCAGTTTCGATGCTTGTTTGGCTCAGAACCAAAGTTAATCCTCTTGCCACTAGGAGCTGGTCCACTAACCTCATAACGTCCTGTTCTGATAAACATTTAGTAGACCTCACCGATACCATGGAAGGAGATCTGGATCATCTGACTTCCACAAAAGGAGTGTCCTTAAAAGGGTTGACAGAAGGAGAGTACGACGTCCTTGGTGCAATAGGCAACTCTGAAGTCCTAGGTACCGACGGCTCAGTCGGAGCCGAGGCCGAGGCACCAGAGTGTTCCAAAGGTTTCTTGCTAGGCACCGACAAATCTCCCAGTACCGAAGAACTTTTTGGAGCTGAAGAAGTTTTAGAAATTTATCTTATCGGTTCCAAAGAGCTCAGAACCTAAGAAGGTCTCTTTTTTGAACTGTGGGGAGAAGTTCCCGCTTCCCCAGTTTTCTCTTTAGATCCAGAAATGGTCTAGTCGAAAGGAGATTTTAAAAAGCCTTTCAACAAAAGCATAGTCTTTCTTTCCAATAAGGTATGGGAGGAAAATCTGTGCCAAATAGCACAATTTTGTTGTAAATGTATTTCGCCTAAACAATATGCACACAGGGTATGCCCGTCAGAGTTAGGCATTTTCCTTTCACACTTGATACATCTCTTGAAACCTGAATAGCCCTTCGGTTTCATATGAGATTGTTTCTTGTCAGACATACTGGAATTAAGAAGGCTAGAAGATAATTAGAGAGAGGTTTTTTTTTTTTGAAAAAGACAAGGAAGCAAGAAAAAACACCAGCGATGGTAACGACAATACTCTAAGGGTCGAGAAAGAGAGAGTTACCAACAACGGTGAGTAGGAGAAATACCTTGCAGTAAGATAAAAAAGGGTTACAAGAGGAATGGATAGCTTAGATAAAGTAGATAGAATTAAGTACTAGAGATTTTATAGGTAAAGGTATAGAAAAATAAGTTTTATAACTCACAACATTTGCCAAGGCTCGAGAGATAATGAAGGCAAATCTGGTCTGCGATGCGGCAAATGAGATCTGGGGTAATCTCTGTGAAGAGCATTATGGGTAGAGCCAGGCTCGATAGTTTGGAGAGGACAAGCTGGAAAATAATGGCCGAGTTGGTTCCGAGGGTTTGGAACCGATCCCACCATCAAGGATTAGGTGGAGATTAACAATATCAGATAGTATATTCATTGCCTGTCTTCACCTGCTGAGTCTTCTCACTATAATTCACTGTTATGACTCTAATGACGACATCAAGCGTAGTGACAGTCATCCCAGCTATGGATACAGGCTGATAATGCAAGACTGAAAAGGCAGAATCAAAGTATAAATAAATTGTGATTTAAAGGGATCCACTCATAACCTTGTGGCACCCTCTTATTTCAGGATGAACTCTGGTATTTTCTGGCAAATACAGGATATATGAAAAATATGAATTTACCGGTTCCCGGTTCCCTATTACATCCTCGAAGACACACTTACCCGAATACATAAATGCCGACACGTCTCCATCGAACCACGTAAACATTGATTGTCCTGAAGCGCGAAATCCGAAACATCGAATCGTCATGGTTGGCCCTTCCGTGGTATAGCTCCGTATGGTAAGTGTGTGATAGTTATGAACCTTAGGGTTAGGGTGCGGGTTAAGGTAAGTGCATAGATGGTAATGTATGTGAGATTTAGTGTAGGGTTAGATGTAGGGTTTTGTTACGTGTATGTGTGTGGATTATTTATTTTGTTTGGGTATAGCTTGTTAAGGTAAATGTGCGATAGTTACGGACCTTAGGGTTAGGGTGTGGGTTAAGGTAAGTGCATAGATGGTGGTATATGCAAGATGTAGTGTAGGGTTAGAAGTAGGGTTTAGTTTAGGGTTCGAAGTAGGGTTTTGGTTGGTGTATGTATGTGTTTGTTTAGTTTGTTTGGTGGTGGGGGGGACAAGTATGATGGTTCGAGCTTTCGAATTTCGTGGTTTTAAGGCATTCAGTGTATTCGTGGTTCGCGGAATATGTGTCGGCGTTTTTGTATTCGGTTATTAGGGCTTTTGAGCTTGCAATATAGAACCAAATTTACCTACCGTTAGTTCCTGTTTTAAGGAACCCTGTTTATGTCTGGTACTCTGTATGATCTAAATCACTTACCAGAGCGTCTAGTTCTCCATTACATTTGTTCGATTACTGTGCACTAGCTGTCCACGTGAAACACCTTTGAACTTGAATTTTGTATGCAAACTTGTTCTCTGTAAAGAATTACACATACTTTTAGTATATTGATGCAAATATGCCTTTTTGTCCTATTTCTATAGATATATCATGGAAATTAAGGCAAGTATTGTGGTAATTCAAATTATAAAGCAAAAATTCTGTAGTTTTAGTGACGCATGTAACAAATGACAGTATTTCAGCATCTACCTAATATTTTGTAGAATGATATGTGACTCATATATGGATTCTGGTTAGTGAGGACATGCTAATTTTCCCACTTTGGCAGTAATACATTTTCATATTTATTGGCAACAGAGATGCCCAGTGTAGTGTCAGTTACTTTATAGTAATAAACAGTGTTAAACATGAAAACATTATTTGTTTCCACCGAGCTGAGTAATATACAAACAACCGGGAAAGAATAATTTCAAATTTCAATTTTACTGACAGAAAAAAATCATTCTGCTGGCATAAGTGCTGTGTTGATGACTCAAAGCTAACATCATTGCATATCACAGTGAATAAAGATTCTGTATTTGATGTTACCAATAAAAAAATGCTGTTTATACTCTTATGATCATGCATTTAAACAACTCAGAAAACTATGTGCTTCCTGCATCTAACTTTTAAAAATTTCCAACTACAGTTTAACAAAGTGTTCCTAGTATAATGAAATTGGTTCAGTCACTCAACCATTTACCTGACACATCTGGATACACTGTGGTGGGGTCTCAGTTGCTTATAGATCTTGGGAAGTTTATATAAAAAAGCTCATTTTTCGAGATGGGATATATAAGGAATCTCAAAAGTGTGTTGGAAGGTTATTAGAGCTGCAGTTCATACAAGGCATGTCTGACCCTTTGGGTAAGTTTATCAGTTTGTATCCTATTCATTCTCTGAATGTTGTAACATCTGATAACAGTTCTAAAATATCACTTAAGTAATCCACTTTCTTCATAAATACAACTGCACCAGCCTTATCAGCCTATTTTATTACAATATTCATGTCAGATGTTAGACTGTCAAAAGCTCTACATTCTACACGTGATAGCTTATAAAAAAAAATAAATAAATAAAATAAAAATAAATAAATAAAGATAAACCCACAAAAATAAAACTGGCAAATACCCTCCTACTCCCTTCCCTCCTCTATGCCCCCCTCTTCTCTACCAACCTTCACACATCCCTAAGCAACAAACTACAATCATGCTATTATAAAATTACAACATTTGCCTTTGGCCTACCAAACCATACACACCACTGTCAGGCCATAAAGGAACTGAAATGGTTTGAATTCCCCCACTTCCTTCACTTCACCCAACTAACTCTTGCTCATAAACTGATATACAACCCAGAAAACTGACCTTCACTTCATACTATCCTACAATCCTACATCCCCACCAGGAATCTTCGGTCTACTAATAAGCAACTTCTATGCATATTCAAACCCAATAAGAGAGCTGGACAAAGCTTGTATTCCCACTCCATAGCAAAATTATGGAATGCACTTCCCCCTCGATTACACAACTTAATTTCATAAAAACCTTCAAATGTGCCCTAAAAAGCCATTTTCTTAACAATCAAATCTGTCCAATCAAATCTGTCCTTGTGCCCAAAATGTAGACCACCATAAATAAATTCTAAGACTTGCCTACTAGTATGACGCTTTTCAATTTCAAGTAATAATTTGTTGAATTTACTACAACAGTTAAGGAATGTCAATTACTCTTGTCTTTATAATCATTATTAGGCTAAACCTTAAACCTCCATATATTGAAGTGCAAAAATGAACTGTTTATTCTGAATGTATCTACAGTCTTTCCCTCCATGTAATGAATGCCATTAAATGTGTACTACTAACACCCAACCAGATTGTATAAGACTTTGTACTGTGTGTATTACTAATCACTAGAAAATTGTATAAAATATATTTTTGTACAGTGTTTTATTATTGTAAATACAATCTTGTTATAAAAATTATGATCTGTAACTGGAGCTTTTCTCCCCAGGCCTCCACTGAAAATGGGTTTTTGACCCAGTGGACTTTCCCAGTCATTAAATGTCAACAAATAAATAAACAAACAAATAAATAAATAAATAAAACCTTAAAGCTTTAGTACTGTTATAAAGTTTGCATATGTGCACTTCGCATGTTGTATAAAATAATAGGGTATCTAACAGATAAAAACATACTGTTTCTTTTTACCTGTAGAGTAAACATTTCATTTGAAGCCAGGAAAAAGTAATTTCAAATTTAAATTTTAGGAAAACGTATTTAGTAAGAGAATGTATCAGCCAGGTTGCCATCTTGGCTTGGCACAGACGTCAGGCCTTTATTCAGTCCAGAACTTCAGTTGTACATGGTTTATAATCTGAAATATTAAAAATTAAGTCAGGTTGAGTTACCTGGTATAAATACAGATGGAATTCTCGACATTAAGTCTCCAGGAATCCACCCTCATCCTCTTCCACTCAACCTGCCATCCTCATCCTATTCCTCTCAATCTGACTCTCATCTGTGTATCTACTCATTTTAGAAGCGGTGCCTGCAACATTTGGGCAGATCTTGACCGGATGCAGGGTCTCCATGGTCACTCTGACTGTTGATGCAGTAGCCAGCATGGATGGAAATGTCCATATATCAGTAACCCTGGCATTAGGTTCAGGTTCTTGGATGCTGTCAAGTGGTTCTTGTAGTAACTATACCTTTAAAATTATCTTGTGCTGATTTAACAGCTTCTTTCAGTTGTGAGAAGATGAGTCCTTCCTTAAAGTTTGTCCAAACTCTTAGAATCTTCCATCATTTATACAGAACGCAGGCATTGTTCAAATAACTTAATCTGATCCAACAAAGAGTTAAGTTTTGTACTGTAAGTTGGAGAACTAAGCAACTGTTATTCTGGTTTCAGGAGCATAAGACTCAGATGGCATGTTACTTTCAGCTGTGAGGAAGAAATGATTTGTCAGTTTCATATATTCATAACTCAAACACAGATTCAGTTCCTGGCATTGCTTTAGAAGCTCTGGAAATGTATTGTCATAAGTAGGCATCTGTAACATACACAGAAACAAGGTTACAGTTCCTGAATGAAGCTACCCATGGAAAATTATCAGATCAATATAATTAGTCAAGTCTACATTAGTGTCAATTTCCAAATGTAAATGAGTTTTAGGAGCAACCATTGTTTCTTCTAACAATCAACCAATAGTTATACTGAAGTTAGTAACTGCTGCAAATAACCAAATGAACTTGCAGAAGGTTATGTAGAAGTATCAAGTGTCTTCCTGTGTTTAAATTTAAGCAAGCAACTTCAGTCTACTTTCTGTCATACAGAATATGCCGAATGTCCACATCACTAAAACGTCTTTTGGCTTTTCCTGGTTAGAGGTCGCCACAGAGGAAGTCCGGTCTGCTAATGATTGGCAGTGGATTTTTATGGTGCCGAGTTGCCAGCCCGATGTCCAGCTTTCAAAGAAACCACACCCATTCATGCACGCACCTATCCGCTTGTCTTTAGACATCACTTGACCGCGGGGAGGACATGCAAACTCCACACAGAAAGCGCTCCAGCCAAGAATCAAACGGGAGAACCTCTTGCTGTGAGGCGACTATTTGTAAAATAACTAAAAAAGACAAGAATGCTATCCCTACCGTTTCACCCTAAAGTATGAGCAGCACTAAAGCTGATACACATAATTCTGGCAGCTGCTCAGTAACGTAATGTTACACTACACTGCCTGCGATAACCAAGGTTAAGCGTTTGATCCTATCATGGCAGAGTAACATTTTATTTATATTACATCCCTGTGGTCTCATTCGATAACATGATCACCAATTATTTATATATTTACAGTACTTACGTTTTCTGCTTGCAAGGCTTACTTCATTTTTATATGCTGGAGTTTTCAGTCCTGTGCCATCACTCAGTCCTTCTACTTCCTGTAAGACTGTGCAATTTACTTATTTCATTATATTACCTGGTTCCAGTCTGGCTAATGGTGGTGCAATTCTCAATTTTTATTTTTTTGTTTGAATATATATTATACATGAAAACACCATAAAAATAAAATTTGAAATGTATTAACAATATGAGGAGTAGCAGTATTGATTATCTGGATATAACTGTTTATAACAATGTTTTAAACAATACCTATGAATCTATGATTTTTCGTAAGCTGCTACTTGTAACAATAGGAAATGTTAGGTCATTGTCTTATTCTGCTGTATACTCACAGTTATCCAGGCTGTCACCCTTCATGACCTGCTGTTTCTGGTGCATTCAATTTACAATTTAGTTAACTTTATATCTGCTCTGATTGTGTTTGTAATTAAATTACTCTGTTTAATTTTCTTGGCTTTTTTATGCTGTTTAACAATGTGGTTATATTTTCTACGTGAGATATTGCTTCTCTTTGATAACAGTTACTCTTTTGTAAAATTTTTACCACCATTCATACATATAAAACTGTTTCATAGCTTTTTTCTGTTCAATGTATTTGTGTTACTGCATACATTTCCTAGGTAGTTTAGTAAAGAGTGCAATTTTTCCTTTTGCTCACTTACTTCACACTGTCCATATATTTCTAAATGGTTGTCATATTGTAACAAGTTCATGTTACATCCTTCAGTCTGGGTGCTTTTATTTTCAAGTATAACTGATGAATAGCTCTGAATCATTTGTTCACTGGGTATTCACTAGTTTGCATCATACCTCTCAACCTCTTACAGCAAGAAATCTAGACAAAGCCACAAATAATGGGGGGACAAATGCCCGGAAATAGGGACACTTTTTAAATATTGCTATTACAAACTTAAAACTTTTATAGACTAACAGCTTTTGCATTAGCATGACTTTTATAAAGGATATGAAGTCTGAAACTCAAATGTCTGACATTATTTTCTGACTTCAGTCTTCAGTGATATGCCAGAAAACCCCAGTTTTATGAGGAACAGATCAAAACTATGAGGCAAAAATCTGGACATTCTGTGAAAATCTGGATAGTTGAGAGATATGTTGCAAATACTAGAATTTTCTCTCAAGATATACATTTTTAAGAGACAGGTCTTTGTATGAGATAAGAGTTTGCCCCAAGGAAACAACCTTGCATCCGCTGAGACTATCAAAATAGAAAGAGGCCGGACAGCACAAGTTGTGCCACAAGGCAGAACCAGGAATATCCACAATGAAAAAAAAAAAACATTATTCAGAAATGTTGAGAGATTTAACTTTTCCAGAAACATTTTTATATATTTTAATCCCCTGCCCATGTTGTGCAGATGAGATTTGGTCTCTAAATGATTTATATTTTTAATGTCCTGTCATCAGATTAGAAAATCAGCTGGAACAACCTCACCATCATCCCACCATCTTCCTCTCCTCTTCTCCCTTGTAAATGCCATCCATTATTTTGTGTGTGTGTGTGTGTGTGTGTGTGTATGTGTGTGTATGTATGTGCGTGTGTGTGCGTGTGTGTGTGTGTGTGTGTGTGTGTGTGTGTGTGTGTGTGTGTGTGTGTATGTACATTTATATATGTGCATGTTGTTTTCTCTTCCTCCCTTTCTGGGATGTCTAGAGTGTTCATCCTCCCTTTATGATCAACACCTAAAACTCAGTGGATTTATTTCAGAGATTTCGGTAACATGGCTCTTTAAACTATTCCGTTCCAAATGTAATCATGCATGCCCCTCTCTCTCTTTTACATCCTACATTAAATGGTGAGGTTTCTGTTTATCAGCTTTAAATCAAGCATTAATGGAGGCCATTAAACTACTTATATTAGTTATTTTTCAGCATTAACATGGCAGTCCAACAGTGCATCTTTAATGGTGTATGTTTTAAAGCAGGTTTTTGAATGTATTGAAATTTAATAATAAGTAACATCTCTTAGTAAAGCAGACATGTTTCCACTTTGAAAATCAAATAAGTGAACCAAATTTAAACAGTGAAACTTAATTCTTCAAGTCTAAAACTAGATTTGTCACATTTAAAAGAAACAAATACAATATTTAAAGCAGCAAATAAACCGAACATTTAAAACATCAAAGAAAAGAATACAATAGGTGAACCAAAATTAACTTATTGATGATGGTATGACATAATAAACAATATTAATACCCTAAGAATATGGGGTGGCCATGGTGGTGCAGCGGTTAGCATTGTCGCCTCACAGCAAGAGGTTCTCCAGTTCGATCCTCGGCTGGGGTGCCTTCTGTGCAGAGTCTGCATGTCCTCCCTGTGGTCGCATGGGTTTCCTCCGGGTGCTCCGGTTTCCTCCCACATCCCAAAGACATGCTGTAGGTGGATTGGACACTCTAAATTGGCCCTAGACATGAGTGCGTGCATGTGTGTGCCTTCTGTGGGTTGGGTGCCGGGCTAGCATCTCGACACTGTAAAACTCCACTGCCAATCATGAGCGGACAAGTGATCCGCTGTGGTGACCCCTAACTGGGAAAAGCCGAAAGAAGAAGAAAGAATATCCTAAGAATATGAAAGTGTTTCACACTGCTGAATGCTGACTTTCATTGGTTATGGACAGCATCAGTAAGACAGGAGAAACAGAACAGACAAACCAACAGAGAAGAGACAGAGTACCCCTTTATTAAGTTACATCAGAGAAAACACCTGCAAAATCAAATGGTATTACCTTGTCGTGCACATCAACTCACGAGTTTTACTCATAAGTACCACAGTCTTGTTTCATGTCTGGCGTTATTTATACTGAAATGCAAAATAAACCTTTGAATCCACTCATGATGAGAATTTAATCACAAAAGAAAATGTGAAACGAGTAATTCAAGCTTAAATCAAATCTTGTAAAATTAGATCTTAAAAATAAACCAAACAATTATGAAATGTAAAACAATATAACTGAAACAAACGCATAGTCAAATAAAGTTTTGTATTTGCATCCTTGTTGCAATAGCAATATTAAAATAGCTTTATCATCTAACAAAATTTAAATTTAATCACATAGTACAAATGACCCTTTTACAATATGGTAAAAAGTGCTAAGATTAGCCTAAATAAATATATATTTTACAAAGCAGCATTATAGTATATGATTTTTTTGCAGCTCTAGGAACAGCAGAACACTGAATGCTTGATTTAAAAAAATGAATATCAATTGCACACACTTTTTTCTCACAATAAAATACTGTACTGCATGTGTCAATAAAAAAAACAAATTCAAAAACATTTTCAGTCAGTGTATACATATTGTTAATGTACTAAAGGTTTACTAATGCTGCAGTCAAATTATTTTTTCTTGCTCTCCTTTGCACTTGTTGACCAGTTAGATGGTATGAGGCTGTCTCTGTCACGGATCTACTTCATCCATATAACTGATGTTAAATAGTGAAAGATGAAATGCCTGAATGTTGAAATTTTCCCAGGATAAGTAAACACTTGCCCAAACATAAACAAAACACATACCAAAGTAAGTAAAACCCACCTAGGTGAGAGGCTATGCCCTCCACACCCCCAATGTGGGGAGCTGTGCCCCCACCCCCTAACTTATATATATATATATATATATATATATATATATATATATATATATATATATATCAACTCTGGGATTGCACTACAGTGGAGAAAAGGGAATATTGGGCTTGATCATTTGGGCATTTTATGTTTCTCTATTTTCAACTTGTGTGAATGAATGCTGGTTATATGGTCATCAGGAGTTCGAAGTACACCCATCTGTCACAGTGCTTTAAGTACCCAAGCATTGCATCTACATTTTACTTATGAAAACTGAAAGTGGCTTGATCATGTTGCTCATTTTGGCATTGAGAGCAAAGACAAAAGATATATGCATAGATATTTAACAGTAGCCAGTAAATTATTCACATACATGAAATGAGCATAACTTGAGGACTTCAATAGAAATAGGTAATAAAGCTTAAATGAGTTAGGGGAATGACCCTTGGCAGCAAACAATGAAAACAAGTTCAGGAGGTATGCTGGAGTGACCCTGACTAACGACCACTGAACATGTATTTGGGAGAAGGGTGGGAGTGACTCTGACTTATAAATCTTAAACATGAATTCAAGAGATGTGTGGCAACCCATACACCATAAGTAAAATCCAATACCACTGCCTTGAAAGCCATAAGTCCCCCTCTATGACCCAGGAAAACCATGCCATGAATTTAAACTTATTAGAAACACTAACCATCCAACCCAATACCATATTCAAGGATGACTTTAATTACCCCACTATTAACTGGAAATCCTATACAACATCAAACGTGCATGCACAGAGATTCCTGGATTTTGTAAACACAAACTCCCTGGACCAGATAGTCAGTACACCAACCAGGGGTGCAACCACACTGGATCTGGTCCTCACTAATATGGGAGAGTGCTGCACACCCCCTAGTGTAATTCCCTGGTAAGGTCAGACCACAGAATGGTCTCCTTTGAAGTAAAAATAAAACCTTGACCCCCAGCTAAACTGAGAATATTCAGGAACTATTCTAAGGCTAACCACCTGCTATTAAGTGCGAACCTGGCAAAATTTCAAGCCCCTATAAACCCTGGAAATTCTGCCTATGCAGAACTTTTCACAGAAACCCTGTACAAGCATGTTAATGCACCAGGAAGAAGTACAGAACTAACTAAAAAAAAGACCCTGGTGGAATAGGTTCATACGTAGGTACTAGGCTAACGGCCCTAGGGCCTATATAAGCTTAGCCAAAAAAAGTTCCCTGGCTTTCGCCACCCAAGAAAGTTATTTTCCTGCACCCCTGTCCACATAAGTGATCCCTGGGGTGAATTTCCTATTTCCCATCCAATTTTCGAGATTTTTCTTAAAGAGGTCTAATGAGGATCATTGCTTGACATGAATGGGTAGTCTGTTCCACAGCATGGGAAGTCTCTGGAGCAGGAATCTATCCCTCCATAGGTTCCAATCACAAAATCAATTGAATGTATAACAGGAGGAGAAAATCATAGCAAAAATTAATAGGTGCAGCACCCAGCAGGATAAAAGCACTCTCATTAAACTAAACAAACAACTCAGAGGACAAATAAATTCTACCAAAGCCAAATTTGAGGTAAGTTTGGCCTCCCAGGCCAAGGACAACCACAAAGCATTCTTTAGCTATGTATACAACCTCAAAGGCAATACACAATTGTGTGCAGAGCTCATTGTAAATGGAGCCACCTATACTGAGCCAGAAGATATAGCAAACCTCCTGGCTGATAAATTCAGCTCCAACTTTACTCATCTCTCTCCCCCCTCAACCTTTCCTCAGGAAATATAATCAAATATAACTCCCCCTACTATTACTAGGGAACAGGTCCTTAATGTTCTTTCTAAGACCAAGAACACTGCATCAATGATCCCAGACAATATCCCAGGATGCCTTCTAAAAAGCATGAAATATGACCATCAAGACCTCTGGAATTACTATTTAACTGTAGCCTCTAAATAGACTTCATGCCTCATGAATGGAGAAAGACAACAGTCATTCCTCTCCACAAAGGTGAGCTATCTACAGACCCTGGAAACTACAGACCCATAAGTCTCACTAGTCTTATATGTAAAGCCTGGAAAGAATTATCATGGAGATGATCAATAGCGATATAGTAAACTTCTAGACTCTGAACGCAACCCAGTTTGGTTTCGTCAAGGGCAGATCATGCCTACTCAACCTGGTGGACTTCTTTGAGAAGGTCACCAAAGCAATGGATGAGGGCAAAATCATTTATGCTGCCTACCTTGACCTGGCCAAGGCATTTGACACAATACCCCACTCAGGGATTGTTGATAAACTCAAGTGGTTAGGTACAAACCCGTATGTCACTCGGTGGCTAGTCAACTGACTCACAGACAGGACCCAGGAAGTTAGAATTGGGGAGTCCACCTCTACAAAAAGGTCAGTCACAAGTGGAGTCCCTCAGGGATCAGTCCTTGGACCACTCCTTTTTGGCATTTACTTCTCTGACATCAAGGCCAATGTCAGTGGTCTCTGGCTGACTAAATTTGCAGATGATTGCAAATTAGGAACTGTCTTTGAATCTCACATTGACACAAATGTTCTTCAGAAGGGTCTGACACAGACAAACAACTGGTGTCAGCGTCATGGACTAAAACTAAATGCCAAGAAATGCATAATAGTACCCTTTGGGAAGTCATCCATCCCTGGTAACTATCATATTGACAACACATCCCTTAGTGCTGACCCAGTAGTCAGGGACTTAGGGACACACATAGATAGTAATCTAGCCTTTGATCATCATGTGTATACAGTGGTGAGGAAATCATTCTATGTTGAGCAACTTATAAACAAAGGTATAGCATCTAAGTCCAAGGAAGTCATTGTTCCACTGTATTCAGCATTCATCAGACCTATCATTGAGTACAGTGCCCCATTTGGTATGTACCTAACCAGGCATATCCAACAATGGAACGTCCACAGAGGTTCCTCACTAAAAGAATACAGGGCACAAGTAATAAGTCCTATGCAGACCGCCTCAAGGCCCTATCCCTGTATTCTGTCTCCTACAGGCTTTTGAGGGGAAATCTATGCCTGGCGTACAGGGCGTTGTCAGACCCCACTCTGATGGACCTCCTGCATATCCACAAAATAAACAGTACCAGAATTACCCATTCTAAAGACTTATGCCTGTGATATAAGTAAGACATGCTGGAGAGATAGGTATGTATTACAGAGACTATCCTGTCTATGAAACAGCCCCCCCCCCCCCCCCCATCCATGTGAAGCAGAGTTCCTCCCTAATCCGATTCAAGTGCAACTTGGACAATTGCATGGGAAAATGGAAATTCATCCCTGGGTTAGCACCTATATCTCTGATGCAAACAGGTAACCTGTAAATGGTTCATCTCCCAGGCCCATGCTTACACTTATCAAGGGTATCAGAACTTGTCAGAGATTTGGGATTCATGGCTAGGCTTAAAAAGCCCCATGTGGTCGTTAGCCTAGTAAACAGCTATGAACCCAAGCACTAAACATAAATTTGGGAGTTGGGGAAATATTGTAATTTTTTTAGATTTATTAATTTGTTGCTATTTAATTATCAGGAAAGTCCAACTAGGCTCCATTTTCAGTGGAGAACTTGGGAGAAAAGTTCCAAATCTTCTCTGAATTTTCAATTCAGAAAAATTACCTTAGCAAACATTGGACTTAAATTTGGGATGTGAAAAGGGGAGCACAAATACAACACTTCTATTCTTGAAGACGTCTAATAAATGGCATTTATTTAGATTCGATTTAAAAATTTTGAACTCCATTGTAGTTATGAAGAAATATTTAACAAATCTAAACAGACTTAAAAGTTTGGACGTTAGTAATTAAGGGACCAAATTCTTCAGAATACTTGTGTCATAGGAAGCTTTTTGCAGAGTTAGCAAAAAAAATATTGAACTTCTAGAAAGTTGTGAGGAAATGTTAGTCAGATTAGATGCAGACTCCTGAACTACTAGTTAGTAATATTTGGGACAAAACATTTAAAATACTCATAATACATTCCAAGTCTTGCACTTTTAACTATCACTGATCAATTCCATTTTAAAAGGTGATTTCACAGTCTTTGGCTAGGATTCAGTAAAATCTTCACAGCTTATGCTAATTACCCAAAGAATCTGGTCAGTGCAATGGTGAGAAATCATGATTCAGAGACAGTAATAAGAAAGATCACATTATCGACCCATTTCCATGTCTCTGAATTGAACAGTATCCCTGTCGGACCTTAACTGCACTACTTAACAGCCGGTGCTTCGCATTGGAAAAGTCACCGCATGACATGTGCATGCATTTGTGCCTGCACGTGCACGAGCACACACACACACACACACACACACACACACACACACACATATGCTCATACACACACACACACACACGCACACATATGTTCATACACACGCACACACACACACACACACACACACACACACACACACACACACACACACACACACACACAGACACATGCACATACACACACACACACACACACACACACACACACACACACACACACACACACACACACACACACACACACACACACACAAACACTAGTGCTTATACATTCATGCATCTTCATTCCTGCCTGTCTAGACACAGACATAGACACACACACACACATACACACCTGCAAACAACCCACCCCTATTACTTTGCTGACCATACCTGCACTGTAAGGACTTTCATAGGAGTAAATAAGTGACTGACATGATTTTACAGGAGTCACTTTTTCTTCCAAGAGTAAAACTTTGTTCAGCTGAGTGATTGTTTGAGTTGCTTATGTGAACAACTCTGGAGCTGTGGATATTTCTGGGGCAGAACAAGTGGTTAATTAGCATAAGCCACTTCCTAGACTGTTGTGCTACTTCACCTAAGGGATCACTCTCCATGCTGAAGCCCCCTTGAGGGGGGGGAAATATCAGCACTAGTGCAGTCACTGAATTCAAAAGGATTACCGCAATGTAGACACCTTCAAGGCTGGGCTCCTGCATCATACCATACCTTTCTGAATCCCAAGGACTTTGTCAAATGATGCATCCTGACTAAAACAACCTTGTATCATAGGAGTACACACAAAGTCAGTGTAGGTTTCTATAAGATGGAGTTCTACAAAAGGAGTTTATTAAGAAACAGCACATATGCCTCAGTCATGATTAAATAAACATTGCAGCTACTATATCCAAACTTACCGAAACTGTGATGTTAAACTTAAATCAGTGTATAAAACAGTGGAAAACAATAAAAAACAATTGTTTTTGCAGGACAGCTATGCTTCCCCTGTACATACCCCAATATCTGGATAGCCTCCATGCTCCTGATGTCTATGTATAAACTATTTCCAAGATTACATAAACTCATAGACTAGGGAAAAGTGTCAAAACACGGAACTTGTCTTTTTCATTTACTCATTATTGTGAATTCTCAGAATAGAGCAGCTCAGATGTGACAAAGGAAGTGCTAATTTACTAAGGCTTCAACACAAAATGTATTCAAAAATACAATGTTTTCAGATCTGTCTAAAGAGCATAAGATAAACAGTAGTGCTGTTGCATAAATGGTGCATTATAAATCTGGTGTGTAACTTTTGAACATTATTAAAGTTAAAAGGAAATATTCATCTAAGTAAATGCAGTCCTAACGTTTTCATTTTTGCTCATAATTACTAATGAGTCTTTATTGTGATGTCTGAAATGTTGTTATACACTCTAGTCTTTCACAGTCTCTGTATGAAACAGCATTTCTGGCCAAATGTTTCCGTCACAGTGGTATAGTTCATTAAATATTTAGGGTCAGAATGTTGAGAAATGATGAAGTTATAGTCCCGTTCAAAGTCCAAATAAAAAAAAAAATGAAAAAAAGTTTGAGTGTAGTCTCATCAGTAAGCAGCAGGTTGGCAAAGACATACAACTCTATCTCTGGAAGAATATCAGGTTGTGGGTTTGTAGAAGGTATCTAGGCTTTGTAGATTGCTGTGTTATGTCCCTACAGTGGGGTGGACAGAGTGTTGCAAGGGAGGGAAAACAATGCTGAATAGGCAGCAGACCACAACAGGACACACACACACACACACACACACACACACACACACACACACACACACACACACACACACACACACACACACACACACACCCTTCATATCTATGAGAAATTTGAAGGATTGCCAGCCCACCTAAGGAACATCTTTTAGATATAGGAGGAAAGAGGGGTACCCAGCAAAAACATACACAGTGACACAGGGAGGAGATGCAGAGTCTACACAGAACACATTTCCCCAGTTAAGCTGCAAAATCCTTTACTAATGCACTCTACGGGCACCTACAAGAATGCATGGATCGTGATATCCCAAACAAAACCAAGACTCACTCCTTCAAGAAAAGGAAACCAGTCTGGTGGACCCCTGCCATAAACAAGCTGTACAATAGAAGGAGGAAACTAGTACAGAAAAGAGTAAAATCCCAAGAAGGGAAGACATCCCTGATCAGTACCAGCAAGAAACTACGATCCCTCATAAAATCATCCAAGGCTAGCTTCGAAAGAAAAATTGCCATGGACTCCAAAGATAACCACAAGGCATTCTTTAGCTATGTCAAGAATCTAAGTGGCAATTCTCAGATCTGCTCGGAGTTAGTGCAGAATGGCACAAAATACACTGAACCGACCGATATAGCCAACATCCTGGCAGACAGGTTCAGTGCAAACTTCACCCCTTCTCACCCCCAAAAGAGCCCATAACTATACCAGAAGAATGTAGTGCCCCTGAAATCACAGACACTCAGGTTAAAACAGCCCTCTCCAAAGCCAAAAACACAGCATCAATGGGACCACATGGTGTCCCAGGCTGCATCCTACACAAGCTCAAAGATGAACCTAAACACACTGTTTAAACTCAGCCTCACCACAGGCTATGTGCCCACAAAGTGGCGCACAGCAATGGTTATTCCGCTCCACAAAGGTGGAGCCACAACGGACCACGGGAACAATCGCCCTATACGCCTGACTAGCTTGGTCTGCAAATCTATGGAGCACATCATCATGGATCTCATTAACAGAGACATTGGAAACCTCCAAACACTGGACCCTACCCAGTTCAGCTTTGTTAAGGGCAGATCATGCCTCCTAAATCTGGTGGACTTCTTTGAGACAGTTACCAAGGCTATAGATGAAGGAAAGCTGGTCCACACAGCCTACCTAGACCTTGCAAAGGCCTTCAACACCATTCCCCACTCAGGTATTATAAACAAGCACACCAGCCTGAACATAAACCCCTAAGTCACGAGATGGGTTGCCACCTGACTAATAGACAGAGTCCACATGGTAAGAGTTGCAGGTGCTAGGTCTGACTCTAAACCGGTTAAAAGTGGTCTTCCCCAGGGCTCAGACCTAGGACCCCTCTGTTCGGCATTTACTTCTCAGAGGTACAGGCAAGCACAGGAGGACTATGGCTGACCAAGTTCACAGACTACTGCAAACTAGGGGCTATAATTGACTCTCCGGCTGACACAGGCATCCTCCAAAAGGGTCTCACTGCGACAGATACCTGGTGTCAAAACCATGGCCTCAAGCTAAATGCCAAAAAGTGCATAGTCATCCCCTTTGGAAAAAAACAAAGTACCCACAAACTACCACATAGGTGGTAGCCTCCTAAATATGGAAGATGTAATAAGGGATCTGGGGACCCAAGTAGATAGTAACCTCTCCTTTGATAATGACATTGCTAAAGTGGTTAGAAAATCCTTCTATGTGGCCCACCTAATCACAAAAGGCTTTGCATCCAGATCAAAAGAGGTCATTGGGCCCCTCTACGCATCACTCATCAGACGCATCATAGAGTATAATACCCCATTTGGGATGTACCTTACAAGACACCAGCAACAACTGGAAAGACCACAGAAGTACCTCACCAAGAGGATAACTGGCCTCAAGCAGATGCCCTATACAGCTTTACTGAAGAAACTCCAGCTGTACTCGGTTGCATACCGCCTACTCAGAGGTGATCTCTCCCTGACATACAAGGCCATGTCCAACCCAGAATTGAAGGACATGCTCCACCTAAAGAAAACCATATCCCCTCGAGCCACACGCTCCAGGGATCGAAACCTCATCACAACAATAAATAGGATGTGCTGGAGGGATAGATTCCTGTCCCAGAGACTTTCCATACTCTGTAATAAGATTCTAATCTACATTAGGCAGAGCTCCTCACTAACCCTCTTCAAGAGAAACCTTGATGAGTGGATGGGAAACAGAAAGTTTACCCCAGGGATCACTTCAATGGCTCTGCTGTACAGAGGCACAGGGACCTAATCTAAGGGGGCAGCGAAAGCCAACGCATTCCGACTAGGCTTATAAATGCCTTCGAGCAGATAGCCTAGTACCTACCTATGAAGCTAAGAGCCAAGCTAACTAGTAGAGAACACTGATCACAACAGACTAATTTCAGTCCCAGTCCAACAAAATACAGGAAAAAATTGATAAGAAAAGCACAGGACTCTAATACAATGTCATTAAAATAAGGAGTAGATACAATGAGATGTAGAAATATACTTTTACAAAAATACATGTATATCAACAAATAAGGTGAGTGAATCAAAGAATCTCTGAAAGAATGTATGATGTTATAGAGAAAAATAATAGCATTAAAAATAGTAGGTGCCAGGGCAGTCCGCCATAAAGCCCAGCAGCATGGCCAGTTGCCCAACCTAGGTTACCTGTGATAGCTCTGTTGAAGGAAAACTGGACAAAAAAAAAAAATCAACCTGTCAAATATCAGGCACTCTGACAACTCCTGGGGAATGACTCAGCTAATAGCACAAAGAAATTTTGTCAGGTTGCAAGGCAATGTCCGAAAGATAATTATCAGACATGATTCATAAGAAATGCTTACTCGTCATTTCATAAGACTTCAAAAGCAGGTGGAAGGGTAGTTCTTATTGAACAAAATCCCACAGAGATTGTACTGCCCCAGATACAGCCTGCACTGAAAGAGGAAGAAAAGCCCGTCGTAGACATTATAAGAATATCACTAAGGAAAATGATATTAGGGGTGCAGCAGGCTCAGCTAAGTCATGGCAGATATAATCAAGATATTGGGAGAATTAGGGGAGAAGTGGATCGTGAAGGTACTCATAAGACTAAGGAGAGGAAGGCATAGCGCAGCGGACTTGAGAATAAGCATGCTTGCACCAGTGAACAAGAACCAATGAAACATTCAAAACTGTGAGTGATAACGGAGGTATCCAACTCTTATCACACTGCACCAAAGTTCTGCAAAAGGTGACTGATAAACAGATATGCAGAGTACTAGAAAGTCAATTGGGACATGAGCAGTTTGAATTCAGATCCGAATACAGCACAAGTCCAATGTTTGCGGTGTGATATAAAGTCGAGAAAAACTTTGAGACAAGGAAAGAGTCTAACTGGGTATTCCTACTGTATATAGATGATATGGAATTACAGGCAGACTCAATGGCAAATGATGGGGGAATGAAATGCAAAACTGAAGGCACACAAAATGAAGCTATGATCAGATAAGACAGTTGTCAGGGCAGCAAATGGAGAAAATCAGAAGAAGCTAGAAATTGCGTTAAAAGGGAAAATAGTGGAGCAAGTTAACAGTTTCAAGTATCCGGGAGAGGTGTGTTTGGAGAAGGGAAGTCTGAATGAGGAGGCCAAAACTTCAGTTAGAAGGGTACAGTGAACTGGTACAGTGTCAGAGGTAATGTGTGACAAAAGAATGCCAAAGAAGGTGAAAAGTAAGGTGTAAAAACAGTGATGTGACCAGTACTACTGTGTGGTACAGAAACCTGGGCAGTAAAGGCAGAGAAGTAGTTAGTCAGAGGTGATAGAGGTGAACTACCTGACATGGGTGGTAGGATACACACTTTGGAACAATCAAAGGAAAGACGACATTAAAGCAGAAGCCAAAAGTAACTTCAACTACAAAAATAAAATGTGAGAGAAAAGATTAAGGTTGTTCAGGCATATGTGTAGAAAATCAGAATATTTGGAAGAGATGGGAAGAAGGCAAAGGGAAATGAGGGCATCCAGCCAAGAGATGGAAGGGTTGTATGAAAAAAGACCTGGCAAAGTCAGGCGTGACTGCTGAAGGTAGCACAGTGGCAATGAATCAAGAGAAGTTGTGATAGATGACATGACACACTGACCCGATGTAGAAAATTGGAAAAGGGGGGATGGTGGTGATGGTGATGATGATTAAAATAGGTGGGATTTTAGTGAAATGCAGTATGTAAATAGCTGGGTTGTTCTTTTCACTTTTGGTACTACCTTTTAGTGCTTTTATTTTAGAATCATAGTTGTGGTCTGGGCCATATGTCATTTTGCCTGGCAGCATATAATACTTGGTTCTTCATAACATAGTTAGACAGATAGTTAGACGGCTAGATATAGATATATTTATACTGGTGGACTCGGCAGTCCTAGCATCCATTTACGTTTGCACTGAAGGGTATTGCATGTAGGTGGTGACCACTTGTAGTTTTCATTATTATTATGATGATTATTATTAGTGTTGCCCTTTAGAAGCATGTACTTCTTGTCTAACCTGAATTTATATTCACAATGTACTTTATTTTAGCAATGTACTTGCACTATAGAGCACTATTCAGCTTGCCATTATCTACCATTTGTTTATTCTGAATGCATAGTCTACCATTTGTTCTGAATGCATTATCTACCATTTGTCTATTCTGAATGCATAGTTTCTATTGAGGGACTGGGTACCTCCTGTATCAGTTTAACTTTGAACATAAAGGCTGTTGGGTGCGGCTGGTAAAAGGCAGAGGGTATACAGGAATGATGGTTTATTACTACTGATAGTGCATTTAAGGAAGTGTGTACGTCTGTTATGCTGAATGTGTTTTTGTGTATATCTGATGTTGGAACCACAGTGGCAGTGTGGACCATATTCATCACTGCCCTCAGCAGCATGTATTGTATTAAGTTTGGTAAGAACAGCAATGGTCGGAGAGGGAAGATTTTGTGTTGACTGCTGTGTTCCACTTTTGAGCTCCAGTCTATATAATGGTTTTAATGGCAGTCAGCAATGATCAGAAATAAAGCTGTTATGGCTACTGATTTGCTGCAATTAGTGAGATTTCGTAAAGACTGATACACTCTGTAGTAATTACAGATGACTTGTCCTTTAGAAGTTTGATTAACTCCCACATCCAGGAAGTCATCACAGTGAGTTCATATCTGAAATGGAGTGTTTTAATCAGCATTCCTTAGCTCATCCCTGAACTAAACCTGCTATTGGAGAATTTCAGATATAGTGTACGACTTTCTTGAGTCCTGTTGTTACATGTGTTGGACAACTCCAAATGGTGAGCATATCAGTTTGTTGAGTGTACATTTACGCAAGCCAAAACAATTAAACAAATCTCTGTCCCAAAGGGATAGCATTATCGTTAGAACTGGAATATGTGACCAGAAAGGGAATGTTGTGGGTTGGGCAGACTGAAAGATAAAAACTGAGAGTCCATAAAATTGTACTTCCTTAGAGTGACAGAGGTTGCGGTGCAATGTCCCTGCCATATTTCTGGCTGCAATTAGAGTGTAATAAGCATAGAGCAGTGAAGGACGAAAGAGGAGTAGAATTTCCAAACTACAATATACAGTAATATGCAGAGTGCCTAAAGAAATTAACCCACACTATTTCTGTACACCTTAAAAGAGAAAAACTGAAGAAAACACTATTTTATCACCTTAATTATGGTCTCATTTACTTATTACACTGGACAATTAATCTAAGCTTCAGTACTAGAAATCAGTTCTGTCACAGGGTTCTATCTAGTGAACCCCCACCAACTGCATGAATTCTGTATATAAGGAATTTCTGACAGAATGGGTAAACCCTTAAAGTAAGGTGCAGAGCACAGGTAATAAAGCCTCAACACCTGAAAGACAGCCTCTAATGGTGTGATCTCAAAAAAAAAAAAAAAAAAAACCTTTCAAAATTCAAATCAAATATGTAAGGTTATCTTAATAAAAGTGGAAGTGTTGAAAAATGTAATTAGTATTATGAGTAATTAGGGATCTGTTGATTAACCAAATAAGCTCCTGAACATCATTTTGTATTTCCAGAAATGCAAAGTGGAATGATTTGTCTTTGCACTTGTTAAAAAGCCTGTTAAACTATATAACTTAATGTTTAAAACTTAATGACTTCGACTCTAATGCATACTGAATAGGCCTTACATGGTTACTACGCAGCAATCAGCAAGAAGGAAAGCAAGCAAGCAACAATAATCGAGAGAGACATGCTATTAAACCTCCACATCAAATGCACATGTGAGTAAACACCGTTTTAGAAAGAGGCAATTAGAAAGAGTGATGTCAATTGTCTTTTCTGTCACTTTTCCTGACAGTTGAAATGGTGGTTATTTCTTTTTAATGAATTAACTCAGATCACTGTTTCATTAATTCTGTCATTCTTTTAATTCAATCAGAATGAAGAGATTATTTTATCTGAATGTTAAGTGTGTGTAATAATGCTAAATACTATTACAAATTATATCCTAAAAATAGCAGCTGGACGCATCAATGTTATCATAATTAATATTATAAATAAACATGTATTATAATAAATGAAATATGATTTAAGAGCTAAATAAAATATGCTTTAACTTTGTTAAACAACTTTCTAAAGAATGATGTGCATTTTGATTCAACTAAAGAACTATTTTTCATATGATTACAGAGGTTTAGGCACCCACATGTACTAATCCTGCAAAATATATACTCAGAGGAGTATTTAGAAATCATTGTCCAGCCTTAAGGTATGGAGGAATAAAGCCCTGATTCTACCCCGGATGACCCATGTTCAGTTAGTGACATGGGTGGGTGCTAGTGGAACCAGGTGGGGGATGGAGGGATGTAAGCAAATGGTACCAGCTTGGTGGAGGGCAGCAGCTCACATTGTTGAAATAGTGAACCAAAAGGAATGTTTCCAAATCTGCAGCAGTGCATTGTTAAAATAGTGAACCAATAGGAGTGTTTCCGAATCTGCAGTGGTGCATTGTTCAATTGGTTAACCAGTAGGAGTCTTTCCGAATCTGCAGAGGTGCATTGTTGAATTAGTGAACCAGTAGCAATGTTTCTGAATCTGCAGCAGCGCATTGTTTACAAGGAGTTGGTATGTGTGTCAGAAAGTATGTGTACTCTGTAAGCAGCTATTACAAAGCTTGAAAGCCACAGTGGGGAGGGGGAGCTGATTCCTGATGCATGTCCAGGTGATGGCTCATACTCCTGGCTTGATTGGCTACACTCCAGAGGAACAAATGAGCCATATGACTTTTACCTCTGCAGAATGGATGGGATAGTTACAATCACCATTATATACTGTATATATTACTTTTGTGTGTGTTCATAGGAAGGTACTAGGCTATTGGCCCAAGGGCCTAAGTAAGCCTAGTCAACAAGGTTCCCTGTCTTATGCCACCCAAGAAAGTTATTTTCCTGTGCCCCTGTCGAACAGAGCCACAGAAGCTATCCATGGGGTGTATTTCCTATTTCACATCCCCTGATCAAGATTTTTCATGAAGAGTGCTAATGAGGAACTTTGCTTGACATAGATGAGTAGCTTGTTCCAGAGTATGGGAAGCCTCTGGGACAGGAATCTATCCCTCCAGTATGTCCAGTTTATTGTGGTGACAAGGTTTAGGTCCTTAGAGTGTGTAGCTCAGAGGGATTGGGATTTCTTTAGGTGTACCATGTCCAACAGCTCTGGGTTTGACATAGCTTTATATGTTAGGCAGTGATCACCTCGGAGTAGGCGATATGCTATGGAGTAAAGCTGGAGTTTATTGAGGCGGTCAGTGTAGAGCATCTGTTTGAGGTCAGTAATCCTTTTTGTGAGGTACTTCTGTGGCCTTTCCAGCTGCTGCAGATGTCTTGTGAGGTACATTCGAAAAGGGGCATTGTACTCTATAATGGGTCTAATGAGTATCGAGTAGAGGGGAACAATGACCTCTTTTTTCCTGGATGAGAACCCTTTTGTAATTAGGTGTGCCACATAGAAGGATTTCCTGACTACTGTGGTGATGTGATTATCAAAGGAGAGACTACTGTCCTCCTGGGTCCCAAGATCTCTTATCACACATTCGGCATTAAGTAGACTGCCACTTATGTGGTAGTTCATGGGTACAACATTTTTTACCAAAGGGGATGACAATGCACTTTTTGGCATTGAGCTTGAGGCCATGGCTCTGACACCAGGCATCTGTCTCAGTGAGGCCCTTCTGTAGGATATCCACATCATTTGGGGACTCAACTATGGCTCCTAGTTTGCAGTCATCTGCGAACATCATTAGCCAAAGGCCTTCTGTGTTAGCCTGTACTTCAGAGAAGTAGATACCAAACAGGAAAGGGCCCAGGACTGAACCCTGTGGTACTCCACTTGTCACTGATTTGAAGTCAGATTTGGAGTCTGCAACTTTTACAGTGTGGATTCTGTCAGTGAGCCAGTTGGCAACCTATCTTGTGATGTAAGGATTTATACCTAGTTTAGTGAGATTATCTATAATTCCAGAATGGGGGATGGTGTCGAAAGCCTTGGCGAGGTCAAGATAGGCTGTGTGAACCAACTTACCCTCATCTACAGCTTTGGTGACTGCCTCAAAGAAGTCGATCAGGTTCAAGAGGCATGATCTGCCATTCACAAACCCAGACTGGGTGGGGTCCAGAGTTTGGAGGTTACCAATGTCTTTGTTTATGAGTTCCATGATGATACATTCCATGGCCTTACAGACCAGGCTCGTCAGGCTAATAGGGCATAGTTTGCTAGATCAGTGATGGCTTCCCCTTTGTGGAGTGGGATAACTGTTGCTGTGCACCATTCAGTGGGTACAAAGCCTGATGTGAGGCTATGATTGAACATGGTGCTTAGGTGGGGAGCCAGTTCATTCTAAAGTTCATGTAAAATGCAGCCTGGGATGTTGTCCGGTCCCATGGATGCTGTGTTTTTGGCTTTAGAGAGTGCAGCTTTTATCTGCATAGTTGTGATTACAGGGACTCTGCATTCTTCCTATATAGATATGGGCCCCTTAGGGGGTGAAAGGGGGGTAAAGTTAGCACTGAACCTGTCTGCCAGGATCTTGGCAATATCAGTTGGTTTTGTAATTTTCGTGCTGTTGTGCTGTAACTCAAAGCAGATCTGGGTGTTGCCATTGAGATTCCTGACATAGCTATAAAATGCTTTGTGGTTGTCCTTAGAATCAGTGGTGATTTTGTTTTCGTAGCTAGCTTTGGACAATCTTATAAGGGATCTTAGCTTCTTACTGAGGCTGACCAGGGAGCTCCTCCACTCATAGGATTTTACTCTCTTTTGCAACAGTTTCTTCCTTCTGTTGTAGAGTTTGTTTATGGCAGGAGACCACCAGATTGGCTTCCTTTTTTTGGAGGATAGCATCTTGGTTCTGTTCGGGATAGCACGATCGATGCACTCGTGTAAGTGCTTATAGAGTGCATTTGTCTGGGATTCAGCAGTCATAACTGTATTGTCCATCTGCATGGGTGTCATGAAGTTCGCCACTTCTGTCTTAAGAAGCATGAAGTTGGCTTTGGAGAATTTTTTTATTGTGGTTTCCTTAATAGGGGATGGGATGTGGATATCTAGGGTGATCAGCTTATGGTCGGATCTGACCAACGGGGAGTTGACTTCAGGTGTGAAATACCAGTCACTAATGCTGGTGGGGGTGTGGATAAATTGATCCAGGGCATTGGAATGTATGAATTCCAGAAAGCGATGAGCAAAGGAGTTGGTACATGAGCAGTTTTCCCAGTTAATGGTGGGGTCGTTGAAATTGCCCATTATTAGGGTGTTTGGTTGAACCCTAATATTTTCCAGTATATCAAGAAAAGAGGAGTGGGAATCCTGGAGCATGGTGGGGGATCTATAGCAAGCTACAATTTGGATTGCAGTTTTGCCTAGAGTTAGTTGCACTTGTATAACCTCGGCTGCATTATGCTGAGCAACTAGCCTGGAGGCGTGGATATCCTTAATGAATATGGACACACCTCTGCCTTTGGTGTTCCGGTCCAGGTTAGATGGCCGAAAAGTGTGGTATGAGTCATAGCCTGGTAATGCAGGGGTGCACTCTGGAGCCTTGAACCAGGTCTCAGTCACTGCACAGATATCGATGTTCTCCATTTTAAGGAGTGCCTCAAGGGATTGCATTTTGAGATTTAGACTTCTAGCATTGAGTAGCATTACCCTCAATTTTGGCCTGCCTGTTCCTGTTATGGTGGTGAATTTGTCATTTGAACCTTACCTAAAAAAGGCACTACAGGGGGCTGCAAGAGCATTAGCCAGTATCTGAAATCCCAGGGGTGACAGGTGCAGGCCATCTCTGGCAAAGCATCGTGGTCTGTTAACCATGTTATCCCAGGCAGACAGATACTGCATCCCTTTAGAATGACACCAGAAGCTTAGCCAATTGTTAAAGTCATTCATTTTGTCCTTGTACTGCTGTATCAGTCTGGACAATGGCAGGATGCTACTCAGGGCTAGGGTCATACCTGCCTGGGCTACAAGATCAGAGAGCTCTTCCATGTCTCTTTTCATGTAGTCCAGGGAGGTACATCTCAGGTCATTCACATCAACATGGACAATGACAGAGTCATATTTGTACTTGTTGTGGAGTGATCTGAGTGCATGGGTTATGCGGCAGATCCTGGCACCCGACAGGCAGCTGACTGTAATTTTCTCCTTGTTTAGCCTGGGGAGTGGGACATCAGTGTGCCTGACTATAGAGTCATGTATGACTAGTGTGTTGGGTACGTTGCTTTGCCTTATGGGCTGTGGTTGAGTGGAACACTGAGTCTGTGGGTGTGTGTCATTTGGGTTGTGTTGGGGGGTGTAAGTTGATTGGGTTTCTGCTTTGGAGGTCTCTGTTGCTTGAGCAGATTATTATTGAGAGCCTCTGCAAATATTTTTGTGTTTCTATGTGTGGATTTTGGTGGTGTAGGTTTAGTGGGAGTATGTGATGAGTGTGTGTGGTGCAAGTGTTTACCTTCTCCTCTTGACTGTCAAGTTCAGTCTTGGATGGAGAGAACTTTACCTCCAGTTTAGCTAGATAAGTGCGTCTCTCACAGGTTTTAGTGTTGGGTGGTAGGAGGAGAGGGTTGTCTGTGTACATGAGGCAAATGCTACATTGCCCCAAAATGTTCAGATTCATCAGATAGACAGGAGATAACACTGGGAACTGACCCTTGGGCATGCCTGAATAAAAAAACTATTTTCCTCTAGACAAGTGAGGAAAGTGAGTACAAGAGTTGTTTTTCTTTAAGCAAGTGAGGAAAGTAAGTACTAAAACTGTTTTCCTCTAGATAATGAGGAGGGTTAAATGCTGTAGTAATTTGTAGCTCATTAAGTGCTTACAACAAGTTCTGAACAAGTGCTGAGCACGAATAAGCAAATTCAAGTGCTAAAACCAAGAATCTGTATTTGAAGTAGACTAGTTACAGGAAAGAAACAAGTGCAAATGCGGCTTTTAAATCAGAAAGTTGAGAGAGATGGAAAAATTGCCCAAACTCCAATAACTACAATTTCTGGGCCAGAAACTACTCCTTATGTGGTAGATAGGTTACCTAGTACTTACCACTCCCACTGATACGCTAGAAGGCTTCCCTCCAACACAGAAAGACTTGGGGGGCTCAGGAGCTTACAAACAGTCCTGGATACAGCAAATCTGTATATGGACTAGACTAGTTACAGGAAAGTGTGGAAACAAGTACAAATGCGGGCTTTTAAATCAAAGTTGAGAGAGATGGAAAAACTGCCCAGATGGCCAATAACTACAGTTTCTGGGCCAGAACCACTCCTTATGTGCTAGATAGGTTACCTAGTGCTTAGCACTCCCACTGATAAGCTGGAGGGCTTCCCTCCAACACAGAAAGGCTTGGGAGGCTCAGAAGCTTACAAACAGTCCTGGATACAGCAAATCTGTATCTGGACTAGACTAGTTACAGGAAAGGTGGGAAACAAGTGCAAATGCAGGCTTTTAAACCAGAAAGTTGAAAGAGATGGAAAAACTGTTCAAACAGCCAATAAACTACAATTTCTGGGCCAGAAACCACTCTTGTGGTAGATAGGCTACCTAGTGTTACCACTCCCACTGATAAGCTAGAAGGCTTCCCTCCAACACAAAAAGGCTTTGGGGGCTCAGAAGCTTACAAACAGTCCTGGTTACAGTAAATCTGTATCTGGACTAGACTAGTTACAGGAAAGGCAGGAAACAAGCTTAGAAAAAAAATTTTTTGGAAGGTGGAAAGGGAGAAAGGAGAAACAGAAGATAATTTAAAATTAAGGACCCAAGTGGCTTTTCTCTCTGTATTAGGTAGAATGAGCTAGTGACACTAAACTGGAATAGAGCTGGGATAGAGCTGAACAGATGGGACTGGTAGGAGTGTCTGAAGTCAAAATATGATCTCACTGTACTCGGTTGAGTGAGCAAATGAGATAGACTCGGGGGGAGTGTTCAAACACAAATTTGCAGGAGGGGCAGGCAATTCCAAAGCCACCAAGATTAATACCACAACAAGAACAGGAAGTGCGGGCAGGAAACTAATTGCAGAGACTCAGAGAGACCACAGTATTCTATGAAACAATTAAACAGAAAAATAAATAAATACAGAGAGACACAGACCACAATATTCAATGAAACAATTAAATAGACAGAAAAATAAAATGCAGTACAATCTTTAACACTGCAAGTTTGTACTTAACTCAGCTAGTAATGCAGTTGATTGTAGGTATGCAGCAGAAGCCAAACAACTCAAATATTGAGCAGTAATAAATTCAAAGATATATGATATGTGATAATATATTGATTGTTGTGATCTGTTCAGATTATGAAATCTGTGTAGTGTTACTGGCTTGTATTGTGGCTGAAAAAGGTCCACTTGTCTAGCCCACCAACCAGGTTAAGTGGACAGATGGAGAGATATTTAGATAGACAGATAGATAGATAGACAGACAGACAGACACAAATAAGAAAAGACAAATAAACACATAAACAAATAAACAAACAAATAAGTAAATAAATAAAGCATAGCTGGTGTCAGAGGAAAGAGTTAATATTAATTCCAGCCACATTTAATAAAGCAGGATATTTCCTGAGCAGCAGTTTGATGAGTGCCGATTTCCTATCCTTCACCAATTACTGCTTTATCCAAAACAGCAACTGGAAAAGAAACACAGGCTTTGCTAGACTGGGACCTGACTTTCAACTACAACATATTAGCCACTTTGGCATCTTTCAGGACCTTTTTATGATAATGCAATTTTTATACTGCTTCTACTGCATCTTTTCCCTTGTTCATGACAAGAACAGCAGAGACAACATGTACACACCGGGTGAGGCATCAGAGTCCAAACTGTTGCTTATTAGTTATGCATCAAAAAATTATCTCCTTACTACAGTAGAAACATGCTGCTCAAATGGCAGGTTACTGTCTACATGCATTTCAAAATCCCTGATCACTGGATCTACTCTTAGGGGTGTATTATCAATGTGGTAGATTCCAGGGGGTAGCACTGACTGTGATCCGGGTGACTCGGGATTGAGCAGCAGTGAGGGTGCTGGAGATACTGCTTGGGAATGAATGGATGATTAATACCAGCTCACACATCCTGAAGGACAAATCCATTATGTACAACTGGCAACTGATAGAGCTAGGTGTCCAACAAGTTACAAAATGGGCCAACATGCCAAAGCCCACCAAATACATATTTCCAGTATTTTGCGTAAAGGATGGATGATGGAAAATGAGTTGTTAGCAGCCTAGTTCAGCTGGCTTTCTGCTTTTCAGCCTAGAAAGACAAATGTTTGCTTCCAGATGCTGGGGATAGAAGACTTTTTTTTTTACTTGTTGGTGAGGGCATCAGTGACAAGTTTAAAATTAAGGTGGAAGGTTGTCTACTGCTAGCATAATGTTTTTTTTTTCAGAAGTCTTCTGATTGTAGATGTTTAAGGCAGAAAGTAAAGAACATGTTAGTAGTAGGAAGTAGGAAAAAATTGTCAGTTGGACAATTTTTAACGCATAAGGCTGGTACAATGATGAAGTGGCTGTTTGTGTCACAGGATACTTTGGAGTCAAGTTGTTGCATTATGACATACAATTTTCTAATAAAATATTATCAGATATAAAATAATACTAGTTGTGAAGATAACAGTTTTAAATATAGTTTTTTACCAAATCTCTTTTGAAAATGGGCAACAACTCAAAATAGAAATAAAATAAACAAGGCTGGAACTGGTCAGAAAAAACATATTACCTAGTGTGGACACATAACAGAAGCTGGTGAGCAGAGTAATTTTAATGAGGCCCACTGCAAAACAGTCATGGGAACAGTTTTCTATGGTTGCAGTAAGTATGTATGTACGTATTTATTTATTTATTACTTATGCTGACCGGGGTAGTCCTGTGGTAGCCCCTTTTCAGCAGAGGCCCAAGGAGAAAAGCTCCAGTTATGACATATGCAGTTTTATACAACAGAGAAAAATGTAAAGCTTAAACTTATAATATTAATACATGACAACCTGGCATGCATAATGAGGTTTAAAATGTCAAGTTACAATTTTATATGTATAGGTAGAAGAAATATGAGAGAGGATGGGTGGGAGACATGAGCACAAAGCATTGAGGAAGTGAGTATATTTATTAGCTGATGTACATTAAAAGAAAGTTGTAGTGAAGTTGAGATAGATGTAGAAAGTAATGCCTATCAGCTGGAACTTTTCTGGAGGGCAAATTTGTTAAGAAGACAATAGGGAATTTTCAATGAGAATTTACTTTGTTAAGCTATACAGGGGTAATATAGGTATGTAAGGGCTTTGGTAGTCTGGTCTGAGGATGTGCAAGAGCAGAGCCAAGTGTTTTAAAATGTTGATTTAACAAGTTTTAAAATCCGAATAGGCTGGTTTGTTATCTGATGGTAGAAGGGATGGGATTCCAGATTGCGGAGACATAATTAGAGCACAGGGACAGACCAGCAGAGTTGTGGGTTTTTGTCATAGTTAATAGGGATTGTCCCTACTGCATAGTGATACTGCAGATCAGTGTTGTTGTTTGTGGATTTTATTATATTACTGAGAGAGAGAGAGAGAGAGAGATAGTGCAGACATTTTAGCTAGCCTAAGTGTTTTAAGGCAGGATAGTGGTAGGATTTAATGGATCCTTAGGGAAGATTTTAACTATCTTGTTATAAGATTGTTCAGTTTTTATTAGAGATTGCTGAAGGCTAGTGTAGATGGGGCCAGCTATGTTTGTATAGGTAGGATATACACAGGGGCTATTTTTTTGGCATTGCTAGTTAAAAAAGTGTTTGCTGTGATATAGAAGTTCAATTTTTCTGTTTATTTTCTTGATGGCTTGTTGTATGTGAATATCCAACTTTGGGTGGTTAGTGAAAATGAATCCAAGTAGCTTTTTTGTGGAACATTAATAGGAACATTGTCCGATGAAGTTATGGAGAAGTTATTTTTTGTATGAGATGCAAGGTTTGGTGTGATAAAAAATTAACTTGGTTTCTTAGAATTTAGCATGCAGTGAGAATTGTTGAGTTAGGTTTCTATAGAAGAAAAAGCTTTCTGTCTTTCTCTGACATTGTTGGAGGGACTTCGGTGTGGTTATCAGTTGGCAGTTGTATTGTTAGTGTCAGTGTGGAGATCATTCATAAAAATGTTAAAGAGTATGAGATCCAAGACTGAGCCTTGTGGCACTCAGACTGAGATGGTCAAGAATGGTGATTGTTCTTTCTGCAATTTTATTGTCTGTGTCCAGTTAGAAAGGTGGCTATAGAATCAGGAGAGGGAGAAGGTGTCAAGTTCTGGTGTGAATAGTCTGATGGAAAATAGTATCAGAAACCATAAGATAAGTCAAGGAATAGAGAGGAAGCAAAGTTTCCAGAGTTCCTGCGGAGGTTGATATGATGGGTGAAATTAAGGTGAGCTGCGGTAGTGCTGTGGTTTGGTCTGAAGTCATGCTGATCATTGGAAAGTAGGAGGTTGTTATCTGTTAAGTGTTTGACAAGTCGACACTGTATACACTCTTCAAGGATTTTTGATAATGGATAAAGAATGGTTCAAAGTGTTTTGAATAGATTTGCTTCTAAAGATAGAGACAGTGTATGCTAAATGTCACAGCAGCCATGCTAATGTATTCTGAAGGAATATTTTCAGCAGAGATTCAAGTGGGTTTTAGCTTGTGAAGTAGTTTTTTTTTCTTAGTGGAGATGGTAACTAGATAGAGTTGGAAAACAGGAATTGTAGAAGATGGAGATAAGTAGAGGTAGATGGTTGTTTATGAGTAAGGTGACTCAGTGTATGAAGTGTGAGTCACTTACATCGAAGAATTTTATTTACCCAGTTATTTTGACTTTCATATATTTTGCATAACTAAATAATGCCTAGAAAGTACTTATAAGCAGTTAAGCAGCAAAATAGAACATGAAAAAGACTGCAAAGAACTTAATAACAGAAAAGAGATGTAATGTTTAGAACAACTTCCAGTGTCATGATGGAAAATAGGGTCTATATTATATCAGCGAATGCTTGAAATTGCGACCGCTGTATAATCGACCCAAACACTGTGCCCCCCACACCCCATCTACTTAAATATACCAACTCCGAGATTGCACCATAGTGGAGGAAATGGCAAAGTCCCAAAAATGGCCCACTGATTTTTTTTCCCTGGGAAAAAATCGCTGTTCTGTACTTTCAGAATTACGCCATTTTGGGTAAACGCATTCGATTAAACAGCATTTACAACTTTAAGCATTCGCTTACTTAATAGGAACCCTGAGAAACATACTGATGTTTAAGTCTGCGAAAACCAATGGCCATTTCATTCAGTGAAGTTAACAACAGCTAAAAATATAATGCAGCAATAAGTACAGATAAATCCCAGTTACTGTTAAAAGTCATCAGGTTATACCTGCCATATAATATTTTTGTTTTGTGCAACACAATTAATAAATATGAATTTAGTTTCTACAGTGTGTAAGGTTTTCAGTACTTTACTGAAACATTAATACATTATTGCTTGCTGTGTGAAATTCTTACTGCTTAATATCGTTGCAGGAAATTGAGAAACACCATTCCTTTTGCTAGTATTCATTTAATAAAGCTGTACCATAAGTAAGCTGAAGAAACCAATTTAAAATGTGGAAGCTTAGAAGAGATAAAGCAGATATCACAAAGAAATATAATGCAGGAAAGTAAGCAAACATTATTATGAGATAGTGTAAATTGTTATAAATGTCATTTTTACTGTTGTGCTGAATCTGAGATAAGCTGAAAAAAGATTTTTTCCATATATCTAGAATGTAACTGAACTCGTTTACAAGAGAACAAGAAACCATATACCTGAAGAACTAGGATAACTCTGTGAAATATATTTTTAAAGAACTTACTTGCAGTACTCTCAAAAGCTAATTAAAATCAAATCAAAAATTCTACTCTTGCCAGAATATTTACAAGAAAAGCAAGGTATTCTGTGATAAATTGTCCTAGTAACATTGTGGTAACTTAAGATACTGAAATTAAATTAGACTATATTGAAAAAGAATTCTGCAAACTAGACCCTACAAAGCATTGTGAGGAAGCAGAATTAATAGCAATGATCTGAGACCACTTCAGGATGAGCGTACAGTACCATTGGATAGAATAAGTAAAATAAATAAGAAGTTTAAAGGTACAGGATATGAAATGGGATGAAGTAACAGCTAGAGAGATTGAAACAAAGTTAAGAAAAGCCTCTAATTTGAAAACCATAGGCCCAGATGCAGTACCTAACTTTTGGTTAAAAGTATTAACATCTTTGCCTGAAGATTTAGCCATGAGTAATAACTATTTATATGATCACCCAGAACAGACACCAACCTGGCTAACAAAAGGAAAAACAATGCTCCTACTTAAGAGTGAACCTGCAAGCTACCCCAAAAATTATAGACCAATAACTTGCCTTCCGACAATGTATAAACTATACACGGGAACTGATGCCGACAGAGTTTATAGTCCTTTAGAAGAAAACTCAGTTATGGCAGTAGAACAAAAAGGCAATAAAAGAAAGTCATATGGAACAAAGGATCATTTGTTGTTAAATAAAGTCATAGTGGAGAACTGTAAAAAGGGGAAGAATCTAAGTATGGCATGGATTAACTACAAAAAAGCATTTGATAGTATCCTACATTCTTGGATAAAAGAGTGGTTAAAAATGTATAAGATACACCCTGCACTGATTGAATACATTACAGTGACCATGAAACAGTGGCAGATCACTTTGCAAGTAAGCCATGATAAAGGAAACATTATTATCCCAGGGATAAAATTCAAAGGGGGATATTCCAGGGTGACTCTGTCTTTGCTGCTATTCTTCCTTGCCCTTAACCCATTAAACTGTTTACTCATCAGCTTACGCCATGGCTATAATCTGGCTCCTAGTAAATAACAAAGTGTAAAGACTTCTCACCTTCTCTTTGTTGATGATTTAAAATTGTATAGCTCATCAGATGAGGAATTGAAAGCACAACTGTAAGTTGTGAAAACTTTTTCAGATGATATAAGAATGTAATTTGGTCTGTTTTCAGGATTAATTTAAGTCTTCTGAAGTATTCCTTACTAAGTTTCATTTGCATTTGTTCATGTTTTATTATTGATCCTTCATCAGTTCCCAAATATTTATACACTCTTTCTTGATAAAGTTCTTTTATATCACATTCTTGTCCCAAACTGATGTTTTCCTGGCGTTGCAGTTTTCCTGCTTTAAAGGTTGCTTTTGCACATTTATCAAGACCAAATGACAATCTCATTAAAAAAAAATCCTAGTTAGATATGTTACCAATCCATGTAACCCCCTACAAAATGTAGAAGGAGTCATTACTGGGCACATTGCAGGTGCTGCGAAGAGCACTTTTGGTTGACATTAAATTTGACTTTATGGGGTCCATTCCCATCATGGTATTAGGAAATCCAAAAGACTTTGAGAAATTAAAAAAAAATACCATTGTATTTATTATTCAGCAAGTCATTAAAGTATGGAGAAATTCTTCAAGATTGGAGACGTACTTGTTAAACCTATCTTAAACTGTAAGGGAAATAGGACAAACCCAGAATCATACAGACCCATAAGTGCACTTTCTTGTTATGGAAAATAAAGGAGAAGTTTATTTTGGGTAAACTATTGTCAGAATTGGAATGTTTGGGACTTGAAACCATATATCAGCATGCATATGTTGAGGATAGGGCATAACCACTTGTAACTTGATATTCTATAATAGCTACAATTGAAAAAGTGTGCTGTGATGTAATTTATATAGACTTAACTGGAGCATTTCACAGGGTCATACACAAAACACTTATCAATAAATTAGAACAGCTAGGCATTGGTGCAATTTTGAAAATATGGTTAGCTACATGGTTCACAAATAGGACAATGCAACTAACATGCAGCAATTGGACAGGCAAAAGTTTTGGTTAAAGTCAGGGTGTCCCACAGGGTTTTATCTTTTTCATCTGATGTGTTCTAGGTTCTGTATGCAGATGATATGACAGTGGATAAACTGATTACATCTGTTAGAGATAGGGCATGTCTGCAAAAGAACTTGACTAAATTGATCATTTGGAGATAGTAGAATAATACGCTGATAAATACATCAAAAACTAAGCAAATGAAATTTGGGAGCCATAAATTAATTTGAAAGGTGAATATGTAATACAGCACACAGTGGTTGAAGCTGTAAATTCATTTACAGACCTGGGTATGTGGGTAGCTCCAGCTTTGAGTTTTCTAAACATATCAACCAATCGGTTAATGATAGTTATAGAACTATAGGTTGCATAAAAATATTTATAAAGTGTAGACAATCAGAAATGATGACATCGTTTGTCAGTTAAATTAGATCCAAACTGAGTATGGGATAACAATATGGAAAACTTTCAAGAAAGCAAAAATGATTAAACTGGAATGGGTACAGAGGAAATATATCAAGGGTATCCATGGATGTGAAAATTTGAGTTATGAAAATATCTGATTCTGAACTTGTACAGTGTCTCATGCAGATATTCAAGAGGATACCTTATTCATGTATATAGGGCATTTAGAGACAACTACCTCTGGGAATTGTTGGGGTTATCAAAAATAGTAGACAATTATCCGACAACCTATGTAGAAGATTCTATAGGAATGAGAAGCGTACTAATTGGTTCTCTGAGAGAGAAGCTGATGCATGGAATAGGCTATCACATTACATTAAGGCAAGTACTAGTTTAGATATTTTAAGAATAGCCTGAACAAATATTAAGGGAACAACTGATTTGGTATTTTGGCAGGCTAGAAGGGCATTATTGACCTTGTTTGAAATATTTGTATGTATACCTAAATGTATCCAACTGTAATGTAAAGTATGGTCACAGGGAAATAAGCATATACAAAAGCAGGAAAACTATTATTCCAGATTATCCTTTGCTTGTTTTATTTTAAGATTTTTAAGTACTACATAAAAGTAAAATAATGTTAGAACTGACCTAGACACAGAAAGATGAAGTGCTAACTACGAGCTAGGCAATGTGTGGTTGTTTAGTGGCGTGGGAGATGAGGGGAGGGGCAAGTGTTGGACAGATGGAGTGAGCATCCAGTACTCGCTCACCAATCCTGGGGAGAGGGGCACAAGTGTCTCCACCTGCTGCTCTGGTGACATCTGAAGGAAGTAGCTTAATGAGTCCATGCAGCACAGTGGTGAGCCACAAGGTAGAAGGCTCATTGTAGCTACATGTGCCCATGTGTGAGCAGTGATTATATGAAGCTTGAAAGCCACTGCCAGTGAGAGGGTCACAGGGCTGGTTGAGCGACACACTCCATAACAGTGACTCTTGCCTCCTGGGGGACAGTTTTGCTGACCCTGCTCTCCAGTAAGGGAACAAATTGGCTGCAGGGTTCTAACATCTCACTTCCCACCTTAGAGGAGGAACAAATGAGCTGATAGGGTGCACAAAGGTAAGACATTAGCAAATTGTATTATTTTTTTATTTTTTATTTATTTACGTTGCTTTTGTTTACTAGGTTGGTCCAACCAGGTTTAGTGAAAAATATATTTTCAGTGGAGGATGGGAAGAAAAGCCCCAACATATTATAAACATTTTAAACAGACATTTAGTAATGTACGTAAGCATACATTGAGTAATATATGCTAACAATTTCACATTAATTTACAAAACTGGATTACATTCATATGAAATAATGACAACTATTATAGTAGATACGATAGTTATGCATTAGTAAATATCGAATATTAAGCATTTGAAGAGGTGTGTTAGTGGGTTTTGTTGCTCGTCTGGTCAGGGTAAAACAAATTAACATTTGTGGGGTCACTTTAAGCAGCTTTATTATGCACAAACACATCAGAAATGAGGCTTTGCAACTTAAACTTAAATAAACTTATAAACAGGCTGACTCCCATGCTCATACATGTTAACACTCTGGCTGTTCTCTCAAAATGGCACTGCTGCCTGCACATGCTTAGTATTTATATGCAAGTGCTACATCTGGAAATAGTTCTTAAAAGTACATACACATGCTCTGATCTACATCCTGTCTCTATGAGAAATAGTCCATATACGAAATGACAGTATTTAATAGGTTCATAGGTAGGTACCAGGCTATTTATAAGCCTAGCCAGAGTGTGTCAGCTTTCGCCGCCCCATTGATTAATTAACTGAGCCTGTCAAGAAGAGCCAATGAAGTGATCCCAGGGGTGTATTTTCTGTTACCCATCCACTCGTCAAGGTTTCTTTTGAAGAGTGTTAGTGAGGGGCTCTGCCTAATGTAGTTAGGAATTTTGTTCCAAAGCATGGGGAGTCTCTGTGACAGGAATCTATCATTCTAGCATGTTCTGTTTATTGTTGTGGTGAAGTTTAGCTCACTAGAGCGAGTGGCTCGCAGTGACTTGGATTTCTTTTGGTGGAGCATATCTATCAATTCTGAGTTGGACATGGCTTTGTAAGTCAGGCAGAGATCACCTCTGAGTAAGCGATATGCGACTGAGTACAGCTGGAGTTTTTCTAGTCGGGCTGCATAGGACATATGTTTGAGGCCAATAATCCACTTGGTGAGGTACTTTTGTGGCCATTCCAGCTGTTGGAAGTGTCTTGTGAAGTACATCTTAAATGAGGCATTGTACTCTATGATGGGTCTGATGAGTGATGAGTAGAGGGGCACTGTAACCTCTTTATTTCTAGATGAGAACCCTTTAATAATTAGATGGGCTACATAGAAGGATTTCCTAACTAATTTGGCAATATGATTGTCAAAGGAGAGATTACTATCTACCTGGGTCCCCAGATCTCTTATTACCTCTTCTGTATTAAGGGGGTTGCCACCTATGTGCTAATTCACAGGTGTTTTGTTTTTCCCAAACGGGATGACTATGCATTTTTTGGCATTTAGCTTGAGACCATGACTTTGACACCAGGTGTCCGTCTCAATAAGGCCCTTTTGGAGAATGTCCGTGTCAGCCGGAGAGTCAGTTATGGCTCCCAGTTTGCAGTCATTAGCGAACTTGGTTAGCCATAGTCCTCCTGTGTTTGCTGTACTTCTGAGAAGTATATGCCAAATAGTAGGGGTCCCAGGACCGAGCCTTGTGGGACACCACTTGTGACTGGTTTAGAGTCAGACCTGGAGCCCACTATTTTTAATGTGTGAGTTCTGTCTGTAAGCCAGTTGGCAACCCATCTCGTGACATAGGGGTTTATGTTCAGGCTGGTGAGTTTTTCTATAATACCTGAGTGAGGAATGGTGTCAAACGCCTTGGCAAGATCAAGGTAAGCTGTGTGAACCACCTTTCTCTCGTCTATGGCCTTGGTGACTGTCTCAAAGAAGTCAACCAGGTTTAGTAGGCATGATCTGCCCTTAACAAAGCCGAACTGGGTCGGGTCAAGAGTTTGTAGGTTCCCAATGTCTTTGTTTAGGAGTTTCATGATGATTCATGAATAGCCTTGCAGACCAAGCTAGTCAGGCTTATGGGGCGATAGTTAACAGGGTCAGTTGTGGTCCCTCCTTTGTGGAGCGGAATAATGACAGGCAACTTACAGAAATGATCTTTTGACATGCAGTTATACAAAACTACTTATTTGACATGCATATACAAAATCAGACACATATAAAACAGTTATGTCCAGGTCGCTGTGTATTTTACACTAGGTTTGGAAATATGACCTGATCATGTAACATAAAAGTCAGAATTGGAATTAGCAATGGGGACTGTATTCAAGGAATATTCAACTTGGGGGACATCTGGGACATCATTAGGAATAGGAATGGATACTGCGACATGTTCTTCAGTGCAAACATTGTCAGGGTTGCTCTGAGATCTAGAGTCTGTATTACAGGTACAATGCTGCAATATCTTTTCTGATACAGGAAGACGATGTCTGTGGTTTCTCCGCACTCTCAGATTCCACTAAGTAGGATCTCGACTCGGTACACATACCTCTCACTTGACCCATTTGATCAAAGCCTTTCGCCGTTTGCATCCTTACTCTCTCCTTCTTTTAATGGACAAAGAAGTCTGCTCGTTTCATCATAGCTGGACTTCTGAGAAGAACGCTTCTTAAAAAGGTGGGCTTTGCTCTGTTGTTTTTAGCATTGGGTGCCAACAAACTAGAATGGATAGGCAAGGTTGTTCTGGTTTGCCTAGATAGAAGTTTCTGAGCAGGTGAGCCTAGTAGGTTGTCACGGGGTATATTTCTGAGATTAAGTAAATTCAAGAAGATATTGGTATTGTCACATTTGACCTCTCCAGTAATTGTTTTGCACTCTGTACTGCACATTCAGCAAGACCATTTGACTGTGGGTATTCAGGACTACTAGTAACATGAATAAAGTCCCACTCTTCAGCAAATCTCTGAAACAACTGACTGGTAAACTGAGAACCGTTGTCAGAAATAACTTTGTGTGGACTGCCACGGATTTAGAAATGATGTTTCATCTTAGTAATAACAGCACTGGAGGTTAGGCTAGGTAGCAAATCAATCTCAAACCCGTTCAAATAAGAGTCTACCAACACTAAGTAATGTTGACTATTCCACTCAAATATGTCACTTGCTACTGTTGACCAAGGTAGTTCAGGAATTTGGCTTAGCTGAAGTGGCTCTTTTTGCAAATGCGGCTTAGTACTTTTGCACACTGAACAAGAAGAAAACACTTTATCAATGTCTTTTGCTAGAGAAGGCCAAAATACTAGTCCTCTCACCCTCCTTTTGGTAGAATCAGAACCTGGGCGGTTACGATGTAAAATCTGAATGTATTCATGCTGTAAGGAAGTAGGAACAATAACTTTTGGACCTTTGAAAATTATACTATCTTTCATCAGCATCTCATCTCTGTATGGAAAGTAAGGTTGTACTTCTGGCAGTACACAGGATTGCTTTGAAGGCCATCCTACTTCGATGAAGTGGTTGAGCTTTTGCAAAATTGGATCGGTCTTTGTATGATCTCTCAGCTCATCAAGTCTTGTGGTAGAAAAATTACACACTTCATGACATCAAAGTTAAAATTCTCTGCATCTCGCTCTTCCATGGTATTTCTCGGTGATCTGGATAAGGTACCAGCCGGATAAAGAAGTTTACCACTCATGTAGACCATATTAGTTTTGCAATTTGAGCATCATTCTTTGTAGTCTTGCTGGAGTGGAATGCATAGGCTTCTTTAAAATAATGACTAGAGGTTGATGGTCAATTTCTATCTGGATAGCTCAGCCATAAATATAATCACGGAACTTTGACCACGCGAACACAATTGCCAAAAGTTCCTTCCCAATTTTAGCATACTGCATCTCAGTTTGGTAAGAGTTCTAGATACATAGGTGACAGGTCTGCACTCTTGAAGAATAACTGCACCAAGACTGAACTTTGAACCATCACAGGAAAGAACTACTGGTTTGTGGACATCATAGTATCTTAATGTAGGTGGGTTAGCATTTTGCTGATTGAGGTTATCAAATGCTCTCTGGTGTTGTTCTAACCATGGCCATGCAACATTATTTGTGTATCAGCTGTCTTAAAGGCACTGATAACTCACTAAAGTCAGGGATAAATTTGCCCAAATATTGAACCATACGTTCATAGGTAGGTACTAGGCTATCGGCCCTGGGGCCTATACAAGCCCAGCCAAAAAGGTACCCTGGCTTTTGCCACCCAAGAAAATAATTTTCCTGTGCCACTGTTGAGCAGAGCCACAGAGGTGATCCCTGGGGTGAATTTTCTATTTCCCATCCAATCATCAAGATTTTTCTTGAAGAGTGCTAATGAAGAGCTTTGTTTGATATAGAGATAGGTAGTTTGCTCCAGAGTATGGGAAGTCTCTGGGGCAGGAATCTATCCCTCCAGCATGTTCTGTTTATTGTGGTGACGAGGTTTAGGTCCCTAGAGCGTGTAGCTCAGACGGGTTGGGATTTCTTTAAGTGGAGCATGTCCAACAGCTCTGGGTTTGACATAGCTTTGTATGTTAGGCAGAGATCACCTCTGAGTAGGCGATATGCGATGGCGTAAAGCTGGAGTTTTTTGAGACGGTCACCGTAGGGCATCTGTTTGAGGCTGGTAATCCTCTTTGTGAGGTATTTCTGTGGCCTTTCCAGTTGTTTGAGATGTCTTGTGAGGTATATACCAAAAGGGGCATTGTACTCTATAATGGGTCTAATGAGTGATGAGTAGAGGGGAACAATGACCTCTTTTTTTCTGGATGAGAAACCTTTTGTGATGAGGTGTGACACACAGAAGGATTTCATGACTACTCTGGCAATGTAATTATCAAAGAAGAGACTACTGTCCACCTGTGTCCCAAGGTCTCTTAACAGACTTTCAGTGTTAAGTATACTACCGTCTATGTTGTAGTTCATGGGTACAGAGTTTTTACCAAAGGGGATGACAATGCGCATTGAGCTTGAGGCCATGGCTTTGACACCAGGTATCTGTCTCAGTGAGGCCCTTTTGTAGGATGTCCACATTGTTAGGAGTTTCGATTATGGCTCCTAGTTTGCAGTCATCTGCGAACTTCGTTAGCCAAAGACCTTCTGTGTTAGCCTGTACTTCAGAGAAGTAGATACCAAACAGGAGAGGACCCAGGACTGAACCCTGTGGTACTCCACTTTTCACTGGTCTGAAGTCGGATTTGGAGTCTGCTACTTTCACAGTGTGGGTTCTGTCAGTGAGCCAGTTGGCAACCTATCTTGTGACATAGGGATTTATACCTAGTTTAGTGAGTTTATCTATAATTCCAGAGTGGGGGATGGTGTCAAAAGCCTTGGCAAGATCTAGATAGGCTGTGTGAACCACCTTACCCTTGTCTACGGCTTTGGTGACTGCTTCAAAGAAGTCTATCAGGTTTAGGAGACATGATCTGTCTTTTACAAACCCAAACTGGGTGGGATCCAGAGTTTGGAGATTACCAATGTCTTTGTTTATAAGTTCCATGATGATACGTTCCATGGCTTTGCAGACCAGGCTCGTCAGGCTAATGGGGCGGTAGTTCCCGGCATCCGTGGTGGCTCCCCCTTTGTGGAGTGGGATAACCGTTGCTGTGCGCCATTCGGCAGGCACAAAGCCTGAGATGAGGCTATGATTGAACATGGCACTTAGGTGGGGTTCCAGTTCATTTTGTAGTTTGTGTAGAATGCAGCCTGGGATGTTGTCTGGTCCCATGGATGCTGTGTTCTTGGCTTTGGAGAGTGTGGTTTTTACCTGTGCAGCCATGATTACAGGAACTTTGCATTCTTCCAGTATAGAGATGGGCTCTTTAGGGGGTGAGAGGGGGGTAAAGTTAGCACTGAACCTATCTGCCAGGATGTTGGCAATATCAGTTGGCTCTGTATATTTAGTGCCATTGTACTGTAACTCAGAGCAGATCTGAGTGTTGCCATTCAGATTCTTGACATAGCTATAGAATGCTTTGTGGTTGTCATTAGAGTCAGTGGTGATTTTGTTTTCATAACTAGCTTTGGAGGATTTTATCAGGGATCGCAGCTTCTTACTGAGGCTGACCAGGGAGCTCCTCTACTCATGGGATTTTACTGACTTTTGCAACAGTTTCTTCCTTCTGTTGTACAGTTTGTTTATGGCAGGGGACCACCAGATTGGCTTCCTTTTTTTGGAGGATAGCGTCTTGGTTCTGTTTGGGATAGCACGATCCATGCACTCATGTAAGTGCTTATAAAGTGCAATTGTGTAGGATTCAGTAGTCGTAACTGTATTGTCCATCTGCATGGGTGTCATGAAGTTCACCACTTCTGTGTTAAGAAGCATGAAGTTGGCTTTCGAGAAATTTTTTGTTATGGTTTCCTTAATGGGAGGTGGAGGCAGGATGTGGATATCTAGGGTAATTAGCTTATGGTCGATTTGGAACAATGAGGCATTGACTTCAGGTGTGGAACACCGGTCACTCATATTGGTAATGACTAGATCCAGGATATTGTTGCCCCTGGTGGGTGTGTGGATAAGTTGATCCAGGGCATTGGAGTTTATGAATTCCAGAAAGCGTTGAGCGAAGGAGTTGGTACATGAGTAGTTTTCCCAGTTAATGGTGGGGTAGTTTAAATCGCCCATTATTAGGGTGTTTGGTTGAACCCTAATATTTTCCAGTACATCAAGAAAAGAGGAGTGGGAATCCTGGGGCATGGTGGGTGATCTGTAGCAAGCTACCATTTGGATTGCAGTTTTGCCCAGAGTTAGTTGCACTTGGATAACCTAGGCTGCATTATGCTGAGCAACTAGCCTGGAGGTGTGGATATCCTTAATGAATATGGATACACCTCCACCTTTGGTGTTCCAGTTCAGGTTACATGGCTGAAAAGTGTGGTATGAGTTATAGCCTGGTAGTGCAGGGGTGATCTCTGGAGCCTTGAACCAGGTCTCAGTCACTGCACAGATATCAATGTTCGCCATTTTAAGGAGTGCCTCGAGTGAGTGCATTTTGAGATTTAGACTTCTGGCATTGGGTAGCATCACCCTCAGTTTTTGCTTGCCTGTTCCTGTTATGGTGGTGAATTTGTCATTTGAACCTTGCCTAAAAAAGGCACTATGGGGTGGCAAGAACCTTAGCCAGTATCCGTAATCCCAGGGGTGACAGGTGCAGGCCATCTCTGGCAAAGCAACGTGGTCTGTCGACCATGTCATCCCAGGCAGACAGATACTGGATCCCTTTAGAATGGCACCAGAAGCTTAGCCAATTGTTGAAGTCAATCATTTTGTCCTTGTACTGCGGCATCATTCTGGGTGATGGCAAAATGCTCCTCAGGGCTAGGGTCATACCTGCCTGGGCTACAAGATTGGAAAACACTGTAAGGCTTGAACATTGTCTAGAGCTGGCATCTCAAGAAAGGATCTGGTCATAAGCTTTTACTGGTAAATAAATGTCATACATAAGTAACTTCTGGTAGTCTGAATTTGCACTTCAGAGGATTGAGTTTTAAATTTACTTCACACACTCTGTCCAGACCTTTCCTGAGGATTCTGTCATGATCTGCTTCACCATTGCCTCCAACAATAAATAATCAGCTATTATTGCACATGGGTAGCCTGAAAAAATTTTCTCCATAGCATGCTGAAAGACTTCACTGGCAGAATTTATTCCAAAAGGCATCCTGAGGAATGTGTATCTACCAAATGGGGCACTGAATGTAGTCAGTAGTGAAGGGTTGTGATCAAGCATCACTTGCCAAAATGAACTGTTTGCATGTAAGACAGAAAAAAACAGTGGCATTTGGCATAAGGGTGGCAGTTTCCTTGACTGTACGCATAGAATGATGAGGTCTTTTTAATGCCTTGTTCAAGTTCCTTGGGTCAATGCATATTCTGATTTCATCTGAATTTTTCTTATGAGCAGCTACCATGGAAGACACCCACTCAGTTGGTTCTGTGACTGGACAAATCACACCTTGCTGCACCATTTTGTCTAACTGGACCTTGACTTTGTCCTGCATAGCTACTGGAAGTCTTCTTGCTGGTCTGACCACTGGACTGACCTCTGGGTCTACTTTCATGGAGAACACAACTGGAAGTTTGCCTAGCTTGTTGTCAAAAACATCAGCATACTCTGAGAAAATAGTATCAGTAAAGCTGGAACTAGGACATGTGCTTACATGATGTACTTTGGTAAAAGAAAGTAGGTTTATTCTCAGACTGAAATCAGAAAAAAAGGCCAGCACCAAGGAAGGTTCAAAAGTAGTTTAATAAAACTGAAACTAGACCGGTTTCAGCAGCAAGGCTTTCCTCAGTAGTATAGTCAGCAAAAAGCACTTAGTCATCATCTTATATAATGTTCTTTAAGGCATCTATATGACATCACTTCCTGATAAGTCAAAAATGCAAACAAGGCAAAAGTAATTGAAAAATACAATCAGGCAAAAGTAATTGAAAAATACATAGTTCAGTAAACAAAAAAGTTTGCCTGAGTTGCATGCATATCTCCAGATTATAATGAAAAAATCCAAAGAGACACAGTATACTGGTATATCAATGATAATAAACAAACTTAATAAAAAACATACAATAAAGGGTAAATGCCCAAAAATAAACCCGAAACAAAAGTCAGGTTATAAGAATTCTGGTGTTGAATACCAGCCACAGTATCCTAAAATGAGCTGAAATGCAAAAACCTAAGCAATGCAACCTGATAAGAAATAAGTACATATACGTAATGCAAGTATTGGTTAATTACAAATTATAATTTATCATTTAATCCAGGAGGGAAAAGCCCCCCAAGTTTAATGATCCACCTTTTTTCTTTGGTATTTAGGATATCATGCCAACCTGTTTTAAAAGAACGATTCCCTGTGATATGATCAATGATGGTGAATGTAAATTTGGCAGTGGGATGTTTGATAACATGTCTATATAGTGCATTAGTTAATCTTCTGTTTCTAATGTCACCAAGGTGTTCAGAGATCCTGACACGAAACTGTCTAGACGTTTGGCCAATATAAAATGCATGACATGTACATGTGGCAAGATAAATAATCCAGTCTGAACTGCAGTTACCAAAAACTGTATGTCGATATTTGTCCAGTGTTCCTACTAGTGAAAGAAGTAGTTTTGAAAATATAGTTACAAAACTGCAATGTCCACATGGATAAATGCCTGAAAGTTTATCTCCAGTAAGTGTTCTTTGAGTTGGAGTGTGATCCATGACCCTGGTTTTTTTAGTGTGAAAATAAATTCCCTAAAGTTTTGCCTTTCCTATAGGAAAAATAACATCGTTCTCCGAGATAATCCTCCAACAATGGATGAGAATTCAATATATTCCAATGAGTATTAATAATATTTACTAAATTGGCACTATTCCTGCCATAAGTGGTGACAAATCTACATACATCTGATTCCTCATTATGAGTTTTAGTATTGTATTGGAGAAGAGAATCCCTGGATTTAGCATTACTAAATTGGACTGCTGACTCAATAGTACAAGTGGAATAACCTCTGGACAAAAATCTCTTGGTTAGATCCATTTGATGACTCTGAAGATCATCCACTGAGGAACAAATCCTTTTCATCCGCACAAACTATGATTTCGGTATGTTCCGAATAATATGTTTCGGATGAAAACTATCAGCATGTAGAAGGGTATTATATTGTGAGAATTTTCTGTGTACGGACGTTCTAAGAGTGTTATCCTCCTGTCGAATTAAATTGACATCCAAATAACTGATTGCACTCCTATTATATTCCACAGTGAATTCGATACCCCAGATGTTCCCATTCAAATGTTGAATAAATTCCTGGAGGTATTCCTCACCTCCTTTCCATATAAGCCAACAGTCGTCCAGGTATCTTCTCCATATATCAATCTCAGGTAGATATATGTTGTGCAAAGGGTCATATAAAATCATATCTTCCATGTAGCCCATAAAAGATCAGCATAAATGGGTGCAAAGGATGCACCCATAGCCGTACCTGTAGTTGCCAATAGCAGTTTTGTTGGAAATAAAAAACATTTTTAGTTAGAATGTGTTCAGCCATACACAACAATAAGGTGTTCATCCCTGGGGGGTATAAATTGGTTTTATTTAGCCAGTATTCCAAGGCATTAATACCCGCCCAATGAGGGATGCTGGTATAAAGCGAGGATACATCAAGGGTACACATAAGCCATTCAGGGTCCAATTGAGACTCGGAGACTATCTGCAAAAATTCAGTCGTGTCCTTGATTCTTGCTCTAACACATGTTAACAGTGGTTTCAATTTTTCAGTTAGAAAAACAGACTTAGTACTTTTGCACACTGAACAAGAAGAAAACACTTTATCAATGTCTTTTGCTAGAGAAGGCCAAAATACTAGTCCTCTCACCCTCCTTTTGGTAGAATCAGAACCTGGGTGGTTACGATGTAAAATCTGAATGTATTCATGCTGTAAGGAAGTAGGAACAATAACTTTTGGACCTTTGAAAATTATACTATCTTTCATCAGCATCTCATCTCTGTATGGAAAGTAAGGTTGTACTTCTGGCAGTACACAGGATTGCTTTGAAGGCCATCCTACTTCGATGAAGTGGTTGAGCTTTTGCAAAATTGGATCGGTCTTTGTATGATCTCTCAGCTCATCAAGTCTTGTGGTAGAAAAATTACACACTTCATGACATCAAAGTTAAAATTCTCTGCATCTCGCTCTTCCATGGTATTTCTCGGTGATCTGGATAAGGTACCAGCCGGATAAAGAAGTTTACCACTCATGTAGACCATATTAGTTTTGCAATTTGAGCATCATTCTTTGTAGTCTTGCTGGAGTGGAATGCATAGGCTTCTTTAAAATAATGACTAGAGGTTGATGGTCAATTTCTATCTGGATAGCTCAGCCATAAATATAATCACGGAACTTTGACCACGAACACAATTGCCAAAAGTTCCTTCCCAATTTTAGCATACTGCATCTCAGTTTGGTAAGAGTTCTAGATACATAGGTGACAGGTCTGCACTCTTGAAGAATAACTGCACCAAGACTGAACTTTGAACCATCACAGGAAAGAACTACTGGTTTGTGGACATCATAGTATCTTAATGTAGGTGGGTTAGCATTTTGCTGATTGAGGTTATCAAATGCTCTCTGGTGTTGTTCTAACCATGGCCATGCAACATTATTTGTGTATCAGCTGTCTTAAAGGCACTGATAACTCACTAAAGTCAGGGATAAATTTGCCCAAATAGTGAACCATACGTTCATAGGTAGGTACTAGGCTATCGGCCCTGGGGCCTATACAAGCCCAGCCAAAAAGGTACCCTGGCTTTTGCCACCCAAGAAAATAATTTTCCTGTGCCACTGTTGAGCAGAGCCACAGAGGTGATCCCTGGGGTGAATTTTCTATTTCCCATCCAATCATCAAGATTTTTCTTGAAGAGTGCTAATGAAGAGCTTTGTTTGATATAGAGATAGGTAGTTTGCTCCAGAGTATGGGAAGTCTCTGGGGCAGGAATCTATCCCTCCAGCATGTTCTGTTTATTGTGGTGACGAGGTTTAGGTCCCTAGAGCGTGTAGCTCAGACGGGTTGGGATTTCTTTAAGTGGAGCATGTCCAACAGCTCTGGGTTTGACATAGCTTTGTATGTTAGGCAGAGATCACCTCTGAGTAGGCGATATGCGACGGCGTAAAGCTGGAGTTTTTTGAGACGGTCACCGTAGGGCATCTGTTTGAGGCTGGTAATCCTCTTTGTGAGGTATTTCTGTGGCCTTTCCAGTTGTTTGAGATGTCTTGTGAGGTATATACCAAAAGGGGCATTGTACTCTATAATGGGTCTAATGAGTGATGAGTAGAGGGGAACAATGACCTCTTTTTTTCTGGATGAGAAACCTTTTGTGATGAGGTGTGACACACAGAAGGATTTCATGACTACTCTGGCAATGTAATTATCAAAGAAGAGACTACTGTCCACCTGTGTCCCAAGGTCTCTTAACAGACTTTCAGTGTTAAGTATACTACCGTCTATGTTGTAGTTCATGGGTACAGAGTTTTTACCAAAGGGGATGACAATGCACTTTTTGGCATTGAGCTTGAGGCCATGGCTTTGACACCAGGTATCTGTCTCAGTGAGGCCCTTTTGTAGGATGTCCACATTGTTAGGAGTTTCGATTATGGCTCCTAGTTTGCAGTCATCTGCGAACTTCGTTAGCCAAAGACCTTCTGTGTTAGCCTGTACTTCAGAGAAGTAGATACCAAACAGGAGAGGACCCAGGACTGAACCCTGTGGTACTCCACTTTTCACTGGTCTGAAGTCAGATTTGGAGTCTGCTACTTTCACAGTGTGGGTTCTGTCAGTGAGCCAGTTGGCAACCTATCTTGTAACATAGGGATTTATACCTAGTTTAGTGAGTTTATCTATAATTCCAGAGTGGGGGATGGTGTCAAAAGCCTTGGCAAGATCTAGATAGGCTGTGTGAACCACCTTACCCTTGTCTACGGCTTTGGTGACTGCTTCAAAGAAGTCTATCAGGTTTAGGAGACATGATCTGTCTTTTACAAACCCAAACTGGGTGGGATCCAGAGTTTGGAGATTACCAATGTCTTTGTTTATAAGTTCCATGATGATACGTTCCATGGCTTTGCAGACCAGGCTCGTCAGGCTAATGGGGCGGTAGTTCCCGGCATCCGTGGTGGCTCCCCCTTTGTGGAGTGGGATAACCGTTGCTGTGCGCCATTCGGCAGGCACAAAGCCTGAGATGAGGCTATGATTGAACATGGCACTTAGGTGGGGTTCCAGTTCATTTTGTAGTTTGTGTAGAATGCAGCCTGGGATGTTGTCTGGTCCCATGGATGCTGTGTTCTTGGCTTTGGAGAGTGTGGTTTTACCTGTGCAGCCGTGATTACAGGAACTTTGCATTCTTCCAGTATAGAGATGGGCTCTTTAGGGGGTGAGAGGGGGGTAAAGTTAGCACTGAACCTATCTGCCAGGATGTTGGCAATATCAGTTGGCTCTGTATATTTAGTGCCATTGTACTGTAACTCAGAGCAGATCTGAGTGTTGCCATTCAGATTCTTGACATAGCTATAGAATGCTTTGTGGTTGTCATTAGAGTCAGTGGTGATTTTGTTTTCATAACTAGCTTTGGAGGATTTTATCAGGGATCGCAGCTTCTTACTGAGGCTGACCAGGGAGCTCCTCTACTCATGGGATTTTACTGACTTTTGCAACAGTTTCTTCCTTCTGTTGTACAGTTTGTTTATGGCAGGGGACCACCAGATTGGCTTCCTTTTTTTGGAGGATAGCGTCTTGGTTCTGTTTGGGATAGCACGATCCATGCACTCATGTAAGTGCTTATAAAGTGCAATTGTGTAGGATTCAGTAGTCGTAACTGTATTGTCCATCTGCATGGGTGTCATGAAGTTCACCACTTCTGTGTTAAGAAGCATGAAGTTGGCTTTCGAGAAATTTTTTGTTATGGTTTCCTTAATGGGAGGTGGAGGCAGGATGTGGATATCTAGGGTAATTAGCTTATGGTCGATTTGGAACAATGAGGCATTGACTTCAGGTGTGGAACACCGGTCACTCATATTGGTAATGATTAGATCCAGGATATTGTTGCCCCTGGTGGGTGTGTGGATAAGTTGATCCAGGGCATTGGAGTTTATGAATTCCAGAAAGCGTTGAGCGAAGGAGTTGGTACATGAGTAGTTTTCCCAGTTAATGGTGGGGTAGTTTAAATCGCCCATTATTAGGGTGTTTGGTTGAACCCTAATATTTTCCAGTACATCAAGAAAAGAGGAGTGGGAATCCTGGGGCATGGTGGGTGATCTGTAGCAAGCTACCATTTGGATTGCAGTTTTGCCCAGAGTTAGTTGCACTTGGATAACCTAGGCTGCATTATGCTGAGCAACTAGCCTGGAGGTGTGGATATCCTTAATGAATATGGATACACCTCCACCTTTGGTGTTCCAGTTCAGGTTACATGGCTGAAAAGTGTGGTGTGAGTTATAGCCTGGTAGTGCAGGGGTGATCTCTGGAGCCTTGAACCAGGTCTCAGTCACTGCACAGATATCAATGTTCGCCATTTTAAGGAGTGCCTCAAGTGAGTGCATTTTGAGATTTAGACTTCTGGCATTGGGTAGCATCACCCTCAGTTTTTGCTTGCCTGTTCCTGTTATGGTGGTGAATTTGTCATTTGAACCTTGCCTAAAAAAGGCACTATGGGGTGGCAAGAACCTTAGCCAGTATCCGTAATCCCAGGGGTGACAGGTGTAGGCCATCTCTGGCAAAGCAACGTGGTCTGTCGACCATGTCATCCCAGGCAGACAGATACTGGATCCCTTTAGAATGGCACCAGAAGCTTAGCCAATTGTTGAAGTCAATCATTTTGTCCTTGTACTGCGGCATCATTCTGGGTGATGGCAAAATGCTCCTCAGGGCTAGGGTCATACCTGCCTGGGCTACAAGATCGGAAAACACTGTAAGGCTTGAACATTGTCTAGAGCTGGCATCTCAAGAAAGGATCTGGTCATAAGCTTTTACTGGTAAATAAATGTCATACATAAGTAACTTCTGGTAGTCTGAATTTGCACTTCAGAGGATTGAGTTTTAAATTTACTTCACACACTCTGTCCAGACCTTTCCTGAGGATTCTGTCATGATCTGCTTCACCATTGCCTCCAACAATAAATAATCAGCTATTATTGCACATGGGTAGCCTGAAAAAATTTCTCCATAGCATGCTGAAAGACTTCACTGGCAGAATTTATTCCAAAAGGCATCCTGAGGAATGTGTATCTACCAAATGGGGCACTGAATGTAGTCAGTAGTGAAGGGTTGTGATCAAGCATCACTTGCCAAAATGAACTGTTTGCATGTAAGACAGAAAAACAGTGGCATTTGGCATAAGGGTGGCAGTTTCCTTGACTGTACGCATAGAATGATGAGGTCTTTTTAATGCCTTGTTCAAGTTCCTTGGGTCAATGCATATTCTGATTTCATCTGAATTTTTCTTATGAGCAGCTACCATGGAAGACACCCACTCAGTTGGTTCTGTGACTGGACAAATCACACCTTGCTGCACCATTTTGTCTAACTGGACCTTGACTTTGTCCTGCATAGCTACTGGAAGTCTTCTTGCTGGTCTGACCACTGGACTGACCTCTGGGTCTACTTTCATGGAGAACACAACTGGAAGTTTGCCTAGCTTGTTGTCAAAAACATCAGCATACTCTGAGAAAATAGTATCAGTAAAGCTGGAACTAGGACATGTGCTTACATGATGTACTTCTTTGGTAAAAGAAAGTAGGTTTATTCTCAGACTGACTCTGAGACCTAATAATGACTGTACAGGTCTTCCGACTACATAAAATTGTAAGCTGTAACTGTTCCCAGCCGAATAGCATGAAAACATTACTGAACCTTCGGTTTGAATCTTTTCACCTCCATAAGCAACAAGCTTCTCGCAATTGACCAAACCAAGTTGTTCACCAGCCCTCACTTTAGCAAATGTTTCTGCTGACATTACATTACACTTTGAACCAGTGTCTACTTTGAGCTCTGTGGGTTTACAATTGATTAGGACAGTACAAAATACTTCATTCTTTGCCAACAATTCTACTACATTAACATTTTCACTGACCACTGATAGTAGGGTTGCAGCTCTCTATATGATCAACTTGCTTTTTTGAATGACATTTCTTAATACCAGAATGAGGATTACTTGATTTACAAAACTTTTGAAAATTGTTCCATTTTTTACTCTTGTGGTATTGCTGACCAAATGCTAATCACTTCTCTCTTTTAGACTCATGATTGGCACCACAATTACGACAGTTAACAATAAGACTTGACTTGGGTTTTGCTGACTCACTCTTACTGAGCATGCCCTTTTTACTGAGCTAGTCTTGGAACTTTCTAGAAAGCTACTGGTTCTCCCTGCCACACCCACAGGGGTTGCTGCTGCCATGTGCTTAGGCCTGTTTTTGCTTGCCACATGTTGAATTCTGTCTATATTTGCTCTAGAGGCTGCTGAAATCGGGTCTATATTAGAATATCGAAAGTTTAATGGTTCGAATCACTAAAGGTCAACCTTTAATGATCCAACCATTAAAATTTCGAATGTTCAGAAAAAATAAATAAAAAAAAGAAAATCTAAAGGGTGTAGGCAGGGGGGCAAGCCCCTATGCACCCCCCTGCTACTTAAATATACCAACTCCAAAACCGCACTACATTGAATTAAACGGAAATCTCCCCTTATGGAGATTTACGTTTACCTGTTCGATGTTCTTCATTTTCGCTATTCTCGTGTCAACAATGTCGGATTCGACATTGTCATCTTTTGAGAATACAATAGGTAACCCAAAACCATGCTTTATCACTTGCAAGCATACTTGTGGGCCTTTCTGTGAGCTCATGGATTTGACATATCTTTATGGCTTTGATTAACGTTAAATCACTGTCACAAAGCAAAATATTTCTCACTGCAGCACTATTAATACCACACACAATCCTGCCCTTTATTAACTCATCTTTCAAATCAACAAATCTGCATGTTTTAGCTTTGTTTCTTAAGACAGTAATATAAGCTGCAAAAGTTTCACCTGGCTTTTGGTCTCTTGTATAAAGTAAGTGCCTCTCTAATGTAACATTTGCCTGGGGGTTGCATATTTCTCTAAATTTATGTTTTAAGCACTCAGAGTCCTCCCTCGATTCAGCTGGTACCACCATATGGCGGTCCCCCTCTCCTTTATATACTTTTGGTGCATACACAGATGAGCACTCTCTTTCAATAGCTTCTGACCCAGCTAAGTTATACAAAATGAATGCTCTTGTATGTGCATCTTTGTCAGAAAAAACTGCATGAAAATATTGCATTCCTGCTCGAATACTGTCCAGTTCTCAGCTATATTATGATCAAACACAAGTGGACTTGGTCTGTAAAATGCGTCTGCCATATCAACACACAGTAGTGAATGTGCTTGAAATCATGTACGAATATACACACATAAATATATATGCCAGAACTGTATGCCACTACTTGTAATTATGCAAAACAGCTCAACAAACTCTTTGAAATAACTGCACTTTGCCAACAGTCTCTGTAGCACAAGAACACTCTGAAATCACTGTATTTTATGAAACCACTCCTTATCAGTGTAAGAAATACTTCAAAATGACTGTACTATGCAAATAAACTGTACACAACAGAAAAAGCTCAGAGTAAGAAATACTTCGAGATGAATGCACTTTGCAAATAAATTGTAGACAGCACAAGAACCTTTCAAAATGGCTGTATTTTGCGAAATAACTATACAGATTCTGAAATGTTAGCTTTCTGGTAATAAATGCAGATAGCACAAGAAACTTTTCGAAATGGCTGTACTTTGACTGCACTTTGCAATATAACCGTACTTTGCACACAGCAAACTTTTTGAAATAATTGCACTGTAATAAAGCACACACTCTGCAAACACTGGACACTTAGATACTTCAAACAGCTCTAGTTATGCTTTGAATGGCTTTGGTCAATGCAAAATAGTAGTTTGTACACCAAACATGATCTTTTACTAAAAAACATGCAGCTGCCTTGCTCTTTAAGCTCAATTTTGCCCTTTTATTGTACTTATTATGCCCTTTTAACCTCTTATCATGCTCATTATACTTTTGAACATTTTGTTTAATTAATAATGTGGTTTGTTCCTTTCATTTGATTAATAATATGTTTTTGTGCTACTTGTTTGATTAATAATGCATTTTATGCTTTATAAATGTGCCATTCCATTTTCTTCGCCAAATAAATCATTTGTACAGTTTCCTTTACCTTTAGCTCATTTGTGGCTTTTTTTTGTCTGTCTGAGGTCTGTTTCACTCAACCTGCTTAGTCTGCCTTCACCTTCAACTCTGTACCTCATGGCTTGTAGAAGTTGTTCTTCTGATCCCGGTTCTGATCAACACTATGTCGCTTGTCAAACATTCATGGGTTCAGTTCAAGCAGCTTCATTACACACAAACCCATCAGAAATGAGGATTTGCAACTTAAACTTAAATAAACATATAAACAGACTTGACTACCACACTCATACATGTTAACACTCTGGCTGTCCCATCAGAACTAAAAAAGTCAAATATAATTCTGCCCTTTAATAACCAAAGAAACTACAACCCTCATGCACCTCCGGGACAAAGCATGGAAACATTACCAGAAATACAAAACCTATTCCTCCCTGACTGAGTATAAGCAACTTCGTAACAAAGTCAAAAAGCATATAGCCTGTGACCGAAAATCCTACTACTCCCTACTTCAAAATAACCAGAAAACTAACCCCCCAATATTCTAGAATAGTATCTCTACCCTCCTCCATTCTAGTAAAAAAGTCAACCCATGCCCAGATCTCAATGCCTCCGATCCTCCTTAGCTATCCAATTTAACTCCTTCATAGACACAATAGCTAAACTCACCACATCTTTCTCAAATAGTATCTAATAATATATAATATATATATGGATTCACTTTATAATCTCGAAATACTAAAATGCCGAATTTTAGTATCTTGAGACTATAAAGCCAAAAGCCTAAAAAACCGACACCCTAAACCGCGAAATTCAAAATCACGATCATTCACATACACGCACCGCCACACAAACAAGCACATATGCACCTATCTAATGACACTACAACACCCCCCACACCCCCGCTAGTTTTATATATATATATATATATATATATATATATATATATATATATATATATAGGTACCTATCACTTCACCGACAGGTCAGAACATCGACACTCACATCTTCGACGCCAAATCATCGACAGTTCATAACATCGTTTCAGGTAAGCGATCTTCCCCCTCACAGGACCCATGGTAGCACTCTTTTCTCTGTTACAACGCTTAAGGTTTACGTCGTTATTTACAATTTACCCTGACAGCGTTGTCCTTACCTTCGTAATAGTGAAACGAGTGCTACCATGGGTCCTGTGAGGGGGAAGATCGCTTACCTGAAATGTCAATGTTATGAACTGTCGATGATTTGGCGAAGATGTGAGTGTCGATGTTCTGACCTGTCGGTGAAGTGATAGGTACCCATATATATAATATATATATATATATATATATATATATATATATATATATATATATACTAACTCCGAGGTCGCACTAAACACACAAACACATAAAACTCACCATTACACACACTCACACACACAAAATCCCTACCCAATACCCTTACAAGAACACCAATTACCCAAATCCCCAGCTAAATCCACAAACTGCACCGCACATCAAGAATGAGACAACACAACGGCGGATTCGACATTTCCGCATTCGATATTATGCAGTTTCGCGTAACTGCACTTCTGACTTTATAGTCTCGAAATATTAAAATTTGATATTTTAGTATTTCAAGATTATAAAGTGAAACCATATTATATATATATATATATATAAATATATATATATATATATATATATATATATAGAGAGAGAGAGAAGAGACACACACACACACACACACACACACACACACACACACACACACACACACACACACACACACACACACAAAATATATAAAATGTCCTATAATTGACAATCCAAGACATCAAATCTGAAATCATTGATTTTAAAAGACTGAAATTCAAATCACTAAAGAAAATAAAAAGCATAACAAATACTTTTTTGCAGGGTGCAAGTCCTAATGCAAACCTTCATACTCCCTGCTACTTATATATACTAACTCAAAGGTCACACTATAGCAGGGAAACAACAAATTCCCCAGTCCCCACTGTTCCATGGTCTTGCACACACAACTGTACAGAATCGTACAGATTTTTCTTTCCTTCAAACAAAGCAGTCTTTGACCAAACATAGACATCCCACATCTCTCTCTCTATATATATATATATATATATATATATATATATATATATATATATATATATATATATATATATATATATATATATATATAGATGTTGTGTTTCGGCTTTTCCCAGTTAGGGGTCGCCACAGCGGAACTCTGGTCCGCTAATGATTGGTAGTTGATTTTTACGTGCTGAGTTACCAGCCCTGGCGCACAACCTTCAACGAAGGTACACCCATTCATGCATGTCTCCACGCAGAAGACGCTCTAGCTGAGAATAGAACCGGACAGCATCTTACTGTGAGGCAACAACGCTACCGCAGCACCACCACCGTGGATTGAGCTATATATATATATATATATATATATATATATATATATATAGATATAGATATATAAATATGTCGCTATATATTTGTGTGTGGCACAGGAGATAATGTTGTTGCCTCACAGCAAGACATTCTCCGATTTGAATCTTAGCTGGGGTGCCTTCTGTGCAGAGTCTGCATGTCCTCCCTGCATTCAGATGGGTTTCCTCTGGGTGCTCCAGTTTCCTCTCAAATTCCAAAGACATGCAGTAGGTGAAGTGGACATTCTAAATTAGCCATAGGTGTGATTGTATGTGCAAATTTGTGTTGTGGAAGAACTACCATGGCAGGACTAGCTACCAGGTTGTGTAATCCCTGGCTATAGAAGATTGTCACTGTTGAAGTGGCACCCTGACTCCATGTGCAAAAATGGGAAGGTGTAGTGGATAGATGGATGTGTGTGTGTGTGTGTGTGTGTGTGTGTGTGTGTGTGTGTGTGTGTGTGTGTGTGTGTGTCTGTGTGTGTATATAGCAGTGTCAGTGGTGAAACAGGTAGCACAATCACCTTTGTTGCAGAAGGCTGTGAGATCTGTTCCCACACCAGAGAGATGGATTGCTGACACTGCATAAGGTAGGCTGCTGCAATCTTATGTGTGTTGTCCTTCAGATGAGATATTAAACCAAAGCCCCATCTGCCTGAGTTCGCTCAGGTAGATGAAAAGGATTGCATGGCACCTATCAAAATGAGTAAGGGTCCTTTATTTATATACAAAAATAAAAGAACAATTATTTATAACATATTTACATATTTACAAATATTTGCAAATGCACAAATATATAGACATGTACATCAATTTACACATATTTATACTTTTCCTTAAAATCATAGTAAATTTTCATCCCTATTAGGCGCCACTCCTTTTTCTATAGCCACGATCTGATTTTACTTAATATTGTTGCTAAAATCCATTTCCCATTAAACATACTTTCATTTATTCTTTCATTCCATATAACCCATATGACAAAAATAACTTTTTATCCATTTCATTTAACATATTTTTACTTCTATTTTTGTAATAGCCATATTTAATCATATCCATGTGTATTCTATTCACTTCTTTTATATCTTAAAAAAAACTTCTTTACATAATTTTCTTCATAATTTTTTCACTCTTTTATATTTCAAAAATACATGTGAGTAGTTCTTCTTGACAGTGTAAACATATTCTATCACTTTTCTTTTTATATGGCATATTTCCTTTTACTGGTAATTTATCTATTACAAGTCTCCACAAAATATGATGACATTCTTATTACAGCACTTCCTTCTTATTTTTATTGCTTTATTTTTGTATCTGTTAGATTTTCTCATTATTTTGCATAACAATGTTTTATCTGTACATTATTTTACCATAGTTTTCTTTCTTTTTCTATATCGTCATTTTTTTATTTTCCACAAAAATAATTTTTCTTGGTAATATTTTATTTATTTGTTTATACACTCTTTTTCTCACGTACTCTTTTTTACCGTACCTCAAAATTGATCTTACTTATATTTATACAGTTTTACCACAAATCTCTTATTTTTTTCATGTATCCACTTTAACACTTTGTACAAATTTAATGAAGTAGCATCAACCTCCTTTTATTTATTTATTTATTTATTTATTGACGTTTGTTAACTGAGTTAGTCCAGCTGAGCCAGGGGCCAATTTTCATTTGAGACCCAAGGACAAAAGCTCCAGACAAAAATACAAAAATGCAAATAATTGTGATATTTACAAAATATTACAGTAAGGTCACAGAAATATAATACAAGTCAAAAGAGCTGTGCACATCAGTACAATGTGTAGGTAAAATAACAGTTAACAAGTAAAGTTTCAAATTTTAAAAACAACAGTTTATAGCAAAGGTCAAATAGCAATTAAAAGGTTTAGAGAATATTGCCCAGTGGAATACAATATAAATGCAGTTTGCTAGAGCAAGTAGAAGGAGGAAACAGAGTAGATAGGGAAAACCAGTAAAGAAGAGGAGACTAGTTCAAGTGAGGGTTTGACAAGGGCACGACCTAGTCTTCTGGAGTAAAAGTTTAAATTCTTTCTTATACAGGTGTTTTTGCTGTGTGCTTCTTATGTTGAAAGGGAGTGAGTTCCAGGCATGGGATACAGAGTATTTCTATTGGGTCTAATCAGTGTTTTTGTTAAGTTTGTATAACTGAAGGAGGTGTTTATTGGTAGCACTGAGGTGGCGAGGGGGGTTATAGAAGGAGACTAAGTTGGAGATGGAGAGACAGGATGAGGGTTCAGATAGGATAGAGTGACCAATATGTAGCTGGGGTATAAGTAGCTGGTTGGAGAATTCTGGCCATTGGAGTGATCTAAGGGCAAGACAGTGGTGAGATTTGTGAGGAACATTTATTTACATACAAAACTCTTTTTACTGTGTTTAATCTAGAACCATATAAATGAAAAAAAATGTTATTCTCTGTTTCTGTTAAATCTTTTACTTTTCATGTTCTTTTTTACTACTTTCTTTTTTCTTTAAACATTTCTTGTACATATTGTACTACACTATTCATGTTTTCCCTCTCTCCTTTCTGTTTCTCCTTTTATATTTTTCTCTCATTACTCTACCATCTTCTTATGGAAATCTGCTTAAGTGAATCAATACTTCTTTTTCCTTTTAAAATATTGTTGCTTAAATAACAATTCTTGTATTTTTTCTTGATTTCTTAAATATAATTATTTTTCTTTGTCTAAGTACTTTTTATCATTGTGTTCTAAATCTGCTAATGCATCATTATATGTTCACATAATTCTTTCTCTACTTTTCTCACCTCATATTGTCATTGTAAAAACATTTTTTTATATTTTCCTTAAATATCACCACCATTCAGACCAATTTTTATAATATGTTCTCATAGTAATATGATGTTCCCATAACTGTATTACTAATCTCTTTCCTTATTCATTCCATGCTTTCTCATTTATCCTTTTTATTCCTTTGCCTAGTTTATATATTCCTTGTTTTCCTTTACTGCCAGCCATAGTGAATGATGATCAAAAATTCCCATTTCAACTACTTCCCTTCTCTTATAACTAAACCTTCTGATACTATAAAATAATCTATTTAAGTTCTTTACAACCCCTTTTGTAAGTCCACGAGTTTTTGTCCCAAAGTTTTAACTTGCCACATCTTATGACTTCTAAAATTTTACTTATATTATTTTCTTTCTTTTTACTCTTACCTCTTAAATCACAGTTAAAGTTTCCTGTTATTATAATATTAATTTTTATCACTACATAGTCTAAAATCTGGTGAAATAAGCTTTCCCTTTCTTAAAAATTAGTATAAGCATATAATGTTATAATTCTATATACTTCTTTCCATTTTAAATCTACAATGGTTAATCTTCTCATTTTTTGCTGAAGTGACATCTAATATATTTAATTTAATTCTGCAAAATATGGCTATTCCAGATCATCTCTCATTCCCCAAATTCCATGGTATATTTTTTCCCCATAGCTTCTCTGTTTGTAATCTTTGTTCATGTGTTAACAAATCTTGTGTGTTCTCATATAATTACGTCTACATCACATGTATTATACCATTCCAAATCCCTATGTTTCATACTATATTCATAATACTATTCACATTTATAGAAAGCACTCTAAAATTTTTATTTCCCTTTCCCTTAGATTCATGGTTTCATAGGTTCATGGCTAATTATTAGGCTAGCCTCCTTAATGGGCCATTCTAAGCCTAACTAATTTCCCTCTCAAATGTGAAAATTAAACACTTTCCCTTGTATCTGTGAGTCAAACACCTTAACCATTATACTAACCTTCAGCCATTGGCTGTAGATATGCTTTTCCATCCATCTAATTTTTTTTTCTTTTGTACTTGTCCCTTCAAATTTTCTTTTTATGTATTTTACCATTTTATCAATATAATTATTTTTCTTTTACTCTCTCCCAATTTATGTCTTCATCAATTATTTAATTTTGTCTATGTCCTCTTTATTATTTTGTCTCATCTAACTTTTCTTCTATTTCTATGGCTTTTAAAATTTCCTCTGTTTGTCCATTTTCTTCATTTTATTTTTATTTGTCATTACTCTTATTTTCATTTTTACAATTCATCCATAAATGCTCAGTTGTGTTACATTTAAAACATTTCAAGTCACGTTTTTGCATCATACCCCATTTTCCCACAAATATAACATTTTCTTTTATCACAATTACTTATCAAATATCATACATACTTTTCCACAAAAAAAACACAAAACAAACATGTTTTGGGTTGTCTGCAGTGTTTTATGACACCCCTACTCCCCTTCACGTTTATCATACTTGGTATATGTATAATTTTTTCTCTTTCTATTTTAAAAAAAAAATTACAATCCCATTCACCTGTCAGTAAACCCCTTTTATCATAAACTTTTGCATTGCCCAGTACTTCTTTAAACAAAGTTTTGAAATGCCTCTCTTTCCACCTGGATTTGAAATTGTAAATTGATTTTCTTTTTTATTTCCAAGTTAAATGCTTTTATCACATAAACATTCCATGAGTTATAATCTTTTTTTTTTTATCTTCTCCAGGAAAAAAAAAATATTGAAAACACTTTGATCAAATTTAATGAAGCAGCATATACCACTATGCTAATTAACCCTACATCTTCTTCCTCTTTATTTACATACAAAACTCCTCTTTTTACTGTGTTAAATTTAGAACACCATATAAATGACACATATATATATATATATATATATATATATATATATATATATATATATATATATATAAAATTCTCTTTTTCCTGTTAAATCTTTTACTTTCCACATTTTTCACTACCTTTTTTTCTTTAAATATTTCTTGTACATATTGTACTATGCCATTCATAATGTTTTCCTGGGTTCTTTCTATTTCTCCTTTTACATTTTTCTCTCATTACTCTACCGTCTTCTTATAGAAATCTGCTTAAGTAACTCAATACTTCTCTTTTTCCTTTTAAAAATATCTTTGCTTAAATGACCATTCTTATATTTTTTCTTGATTTTTTAGATATAATTCATGTTCTTTGTCTAAATACTGTCTATCACTATGTTCTAAATCTTCCAATGCATCATTATATGTTCATTTATATTTTTCTTTCTCTAGTTTTCTCTCATCATATTGTCACTGTAAAAACATTTTTTATATTTGTCCTTAAATATCATCACCATTCAGACCAGTTTTTATAAAATGTTCTCATAGTAATATGATGTTTCTATAACTGTATTACTGTTCTCTTCCATTCTTTATTCCATGCTTTCTTATTTATCCTTTTTATTCCTTTGCCTATTTTATAGGGTCTATATCATATGAGCAAAAGTTTAAAAACGCGAACAATCACAATCTCAAAACCACCGGACCTCAAAGTGCTTATTCTGAGACTGCGGTACGATGAAGATTGGAATATTTGCCCTTTCCTCACTGTAGTGTGATCTGGGAGGTCTGGTAGTTTCAAGATTGTGAGCATTTGCATTTTTAAACTTTTGCTCATATGATATAGACTCTATTTTATATATTCCTTGTTTTCCTTTATTGCTAGCCAAGATGATTAGAAAATCCTGTTTTACCTGCCTCCCCTTCTCCTATAACTAAACCATCTGATACTATAAAATAATCTATTTCAGTTTTTTAATTACCCCTTTTGTAAGTCCATGAGTTTTTGTCCCAAAGTTATAACTTACCACATTTTATAACATCTAACATTTTTCTTGTATAATTTCCATTTTTTTATGCTTGCCTCTTAAATCACAATTAAGGTTTCTTATTATTATTATAATATTCATTTTTATCATTACATCATCTAAAATCTCGTGAAATAAGCTTTCCCTTTCTTTAAAATTAGTATAAGCATATCATGTTATAATTCTATATCATACCTCTATAACAGCTCAGATGGTGTAGTGGTACATTGCTTTGACTATGGTGTACAGGGTCCTGGGTTCAACACTTGGCAGGGCTGATTATTTGGGTTGGGAGGGTGGCCTAATAGTTAAGGTGTTTGCCTTACAAATACAAGGTACAGAGTTTGAATCTCACTGGGGATAACTGGCTAGGCTTAAAATGGCTTGCAAGGGCAGTTAGCCTAGTATGAACCTATGAACCTATATACTTCTTTCCATTTTAAATCTACAATGGTTAATCTTTCCATTTTTTGCTTAAGTGACATGGAATATCTTTAATTTATTTCTGCAAAATATGGCTATTCCAGATAATCTCTCATTTCCCAAATTCCATATTATCTTTCCTCCCCATAGTTTCTCTGTTTGTAATCTTTGTTCATTTGTTAAAAATCTTGTGTCTTCTAATACAATGACATCTACTTCACATGTATTATACCATTCCAAATCCCTATACCTCATACCATATTCATAATACTATTCACCTTTTCAAAAAGCACTCTAAAATTTTCATTTTCCGTTTTCCTTAGGTTCATGATTTCATAGGTTCATAGCAAATTTTTAGGCTGGCCTCCTTAAAGGAACATTCTAAGCCTATCTAATTTCCCTCTCAAAGGAGGAAATCAAACACTGTACCTTGTATCTGTGAGTTAAACATCTTAACCATTATACTAACCAGAAACCATTGGCTGCATATATCCTTTCTCATCCATCTCATTTCATTTGTTTTATTTTGTACTTGTCCCTTCAATTTTTTGTTATGTCTTTTACCATTTTACCAATATTATTTTTTCTTTTACTATCTTATGTCTTCATCACTTATTTCATTCTTCTATGTCCTCTTTATTATTTTGTCCCATTTAACATTTTTCTATTTCTACTATTTTTAAATTTTATTCTGTTTGTCCATTTTCTTCTCTTTATTTTTCTTTGGCCTTACTATTTTTATTTTTAAAATCCATACATGAATGTTCAAGTTTTTTACATTTAAAATATTTCAAGTCACAATTTTTTTGCATCATACCCCATTTCCCCACAAATATAACATTTTCTTTCATCACAGTTACTTATCAAATATGCATCTTAACCACAAATATATATGTGTTTTGGGTTGTCTGCAGCCTTTTATGACACTCCTTCTCCCCTCCACATTTATCATGCTTGGTATATGTATAATTGTTTCTCTTTCTATTTTTAACACAGTATTACAATCCCATTCACCTGTCAATAAACCCCTTTTATCATAAACTTTTACAGTGCCCAGTACTTCTTTATATAAAGTTTTGAAATGTCCTTTCAAAGCCTCTCTTTCCACCTCTGTATAAAATTGTACATGGATTTTCTTTTTTGTTTCCATGTTGAATGCTTTTATCACTTAAAGATTCCATGGGTTACAATCTTTCTTTTTTTTCATCTTCTCCAAGAAAATTTTTCATTGAAAAAACAGTCTCAGACATACTGTTTTACCCCATATACCTTTAGGGTTCCTGTTATTTAATAGACCATTCTAAATGTCGGATCTTGGAAGATCGAATGGGGAAGTTAAAAAAATAGAAATGTCGAAGCCACAGAAATTCTAATTCTTTCCTAGGGAAAGAATTTGGTTTGCTGTTTCCGTGGCTTCGACATTTTCTGTACTGTGGTGCGAATGTTTCGGATTGGGTTAAGGTAAGTGTGTGAGTGTGACGGACGTTGGGGTTAGGGTGCGGGTAAGGTAAGTGTGTGAAAGTGACCGACATTAGGGTTAGAGTGTGAGTAAGGTAAGTGTACGATAGTGACGGACTTTAGGGTTAGGGAGCGGGTAAGGTAAATGTGCGATAGTGACAGACTTTAGGGTTAGAGTGCAGGTAAGGTAAGTGTGCGATAGTGACGGACTTTAGGGTTAGGGTGCAGGTAAAGTAAGTGTGCGATAGTGACGGACCTTAGGGTTAGGGCTTGGGTAAATGTTAGTGCATAGATAGTTGTGTATGCAAGGTGTAGTGTAGGTTTATTAGGTGTTTGGTGTGCTTGTGTTGTGTGTGTGTTTTTCGGAGCAGCAAATTTTTTCCCTTGGAAAAAAATTTGCTGTTCTGGGATTTCGTTGTTGTCATATTTCAAACTTCCAAATTCGAACATATGGTGTTCGAAATTTTGGAAGTTCAATTATATGACATTGACCCTACTTTTATACCCAAAGGAGCTATTAATTTGTCGCACACTTCATACCTGTCCATTTCTTTGTCTTTTTTTCTTTGCATCCTTAGCATGTACTTCCTTTTTTCATTTTGTCCTCCCTTTTTCTTTTCTGCTGCTCCACTTTTGCCTTCTTTTACTTTCTCTGCATATGTTTTCTTTTCCAGTATTTTCTCTGCATTCTTCTTTTGTATTTTATCCATAAAGTCCCCAAGAAATATCTAATTTGTTTCCTAGCTGACTCTGCATCACCTATTCTTTACGTAAATCATCTTGCAACCCTCCCAACTGGAGAGCTGTAATGATGTATTCATTATTTGCTGACTCATCTCCAACAAACAGATTTCTTTGAGACGTCTCCTGAGATCCTGCACACATTCTCCTGTCTCTGTACTGGCCTTCTCTTCCATTTCTCTCACTACTCCTCCATTATCTCCTTCTCTCTTCATCCACCTCCCCATTTTCTCCAGTCTGCCTCTGCTGCACCTGGAATGGAAACAGAAAGTGCTCGTCGAAAATGGATCCCATTCACAACATCAACAAGTAGGGGAAGTTCCCTTATGTGTTTGCCAAATTTCACCTAGTAGAATTAATGCCATCTCAGGTCTTCCCTGAAAAAAACATTGAGCAGCCAAGGGCCAAGAATGCAGTTTGATTGTTATTTTACCCACTGACGAACCTTTAACAAAACTGCTCTGGGTGTGTTTAGAGCTCCCTATTAACTTTGATACTGCATTTTTGTCATTGGCATTTGGCCTTTTTTGTGTGTGTGTGTGTGTGTGTGTGTGTGTGTGTGTGTGTGTGTGTGTGTGTGTGTGTGTGCACGTGTATATATATATATATATATATATATATATATATATATATATATATACATATATAGATAGATATATATATCTACAGTGTGTGTGTGTGTGTGTGTGTGTCTGTATATAGCTACACACACACACACACACACACACACACATATATATATATATATATATATATATATATATATATATATATATATCTATATGTGTGTATATATTTTGTGTGTGTGTGTATGTGTGCACATATACATATGTATGTAATTGTGGAGTCCTGTCATTCAGTCAGCAGCACTTTTTTCAGGTGCTGACAAATTGAATAAAAAGAAGTAAAACAGCTTTTGCCAGCAGTGGAGTTTTCTTTTTTCTCCACTGGTGTATGACCTCAGAATGGGTATATTTCATTTACTGGGATAAGTGTCATTACTAGGTGCCAGTGGTATCATTGTCATGGTCCATTGCTATACTGCTATACTGCTAGCTATTTTGAATATTGAGTGTTGTGACAATTTTCTACTTGTGACCAAGGACATTAAGAACCTTTATACGGTCATTCCACATGAGCTTGGTTTGAATTGGCTTTGGGAAGTGTTTTCCTAGTTTGGACATTTGTCTGATATTGATGTCAAACTCATTTCTGATTTTATGGAACTGGTTTTGAACAGTAATTTTGTTTACTTTGATGGAGACTACAAATGCAGGATGTTGCTATGGGGGCAGCTTGAGCCTCCATTTTTGCAAATGCTGTACTACTGTCGTGGGAAAGGGAAGTTGTCTTTAAACTTGACTTGTTTACATAGTGTAAATGCTATTTCCACTTTTTAGATGATATTTTGGTTGGCCACGGTGGTGCAGTGGTTAGCACTGCCACCTCACAGCAAGAGGTTCTTCGGTTCGATTCTCGACTGGGGTGCCTTCTGTGCGGAGTCTGCATGTCCTCCCTGTGGTTGCATGGGTTTCCTCGCACATCCCAAAGACATGCAGTAGGTGAATTGGACACTTTAAATTGGCCCTAGGTGTGAGTGTGTGCCTTCTGTGGAAGGTTGGGCACCCGACTGGCAACTCGACACCATAAAACTTCACTGCCAGTCATGAGCGGACAGATGATCCGCTGTGGCGACCCCTAACAGGGAAAAGCTGAACGAAGAAGAAGATGATATTTTGGTTGTGTGGTCCAGTGGACCAATTCATTGAGTTTGTTGATCAACTAGACTCTACAACTACATTTTTAAGATTTACACACAATGTCAATGTCAGTAAAATGCATTTTTTTGGATGTGGAAATTAGCAAAAGAATGGATGGAAAGTTCAACACTTCTATTTATGGAAAGCCCACCTGTAATGCATTTTTGCATTATAAAAGCAGTCACCCCTTACACCAAAAGAAGGATGTTATTAAAAGTGAATTTATTAGAGCATCATGGTTAACATCAGATGTTAAAGTTTGCATTGAGCACTTTGAGAACTTAAAAGCCACGTTTTTACAATGTGGCTATCCAAAGAAGCTAGTAGACATTTTTTATATGCAGGTTTTAAGTGACAGATGTGACAAGTATACCCCGATTATGATTAAGGCACAGTACAAAGGTGTAGTTAACACTCGGAGTGTATGCAGTAATGATGGTAACTAGTTTTACAAGTGCCCTGATAACCATAATAACCTGATTTTATACTATTCTTTAGATGCCCTGGACATCTGTAACATTTTATGTACAAAGTGAACAATTTTACAGTGTAATGTTGACCTGAAGTTGTCCTTTGGTCAATTTCCAACCTTTGCATACAAGAATAGGTCCAACATTAAGGTGATTTTGGAAAGGCCAGTACAAACCATGTAGAATGGATCTTTTAAACCTTCGTGATGCGGCTGTTATTCTCAGTGGTCATACATAGATACTGACCCTAATGATGAGTTTTTTGTTAGTATGCAGAAATGAATGAGCAGGGGAAAAGGATCATTTGCTTGTCAGACAAGGTGGTTTATGTGGCTTGCTGCTGCTGTACCTGTCTTGGCTTTTTAAGTTGGAAAAACTGTTATTGCTTTAAATAAGTGGATTTACCAACATTTATACAGCAACACCAAGGGTGATAACAAAAGTGCTTTAGCTAGACATAGCACTATCTGCAGGAACTTTACTAAGTTCATTTTTTTAATTCTTCAGAAAATATATTTGGTTCCGCATGACGGTGATTGTCAGAACTGGCTTTTCCATAAAGAAATGTTCTGGCAGCTTCATCTAGATGCTTCCAATTTTCCTGGCCTCAGTGAGGCTATTTTTATTTCTAATAAAATAACATTTAGAGCATCTAGATTATGACAGCGAGCAGTTTACATTTATGTGACATTTATTGATCAATGCAGTACTGTATTGTACCTTAAGTATTATTGGCAGGGTTTGGCAATACTGTGATCCGATTGGTCATAGATATGGGTTTGTGGATTTGATGAAGGTTTTTAACTGACTATTTTGTTTATTCTATTTGTTCTGGTTCTGATTATGTCTACGAACATGACCTAGACGAAAGTACTTAACCGTATTTTAAATAAAGTCCTTGTTGGAGTCTTATTGCCTCCTGGTCTTTTGGATTTATTATTTTAGTTGCATATATTTGCTATAATACATTTGTATGAGATAACAGTATGTGTTTAGTGTTTATAATACTGTTGTTGTATGTGTGACATACTGCTGGGCTGTCAAAATATGTAAATATAAAATATTATCATGTAACACAAGGCATACCTCTCAACTTCTTTCCTGAAAATCAAAGTGTACACCAACTCTATTTCAGGTATCGAATATTATAAAACAGATAAAAGAACCGAAAGAGGACTCTTTAGAAAAGGGAAGACGCAAATTACATAGAATGTGAGAATAATACATACAGAATAATGTTCAGGAGGAGGAGTGAGGTTTAAGGGAAGGCAGGAATTCAACTAATTTTTGTAATGTTGGACTGATGATAGTAGCAAATAAAATATATGTAATGTATATTGTATTTAAATGGAAACATTAAACTTGTTTGTTTCCTTTTCTGTTAATGTATGTTTGCCTATGTCTTAAGTGATAAATTAATATAGGTGTTTAAAAAAAAAAAGAATTCTGGACAAAGCCAAAAATAATGGGGGGAGAGGCAAAGCCTCAAAATGAGGTGCAATTTTTAAATATCACTTTATCTCACTTAAACATTTAATAGAGCAACAGATTTTTTCATTCATGAGCATTTTCTGAACCACTAATGCTAGGCATTATTGACTAACTGCAATACTCAATCATTTAACAGGAAAAATCAAAAATGTAATGAGGGACAGGGCAAAAATATACTACAAAAACCATAGAAGTTCTGCAATATCAGAGACAGTTGACAGGTGTGACACAAAAGGAGAAAAAAATAACAGATTCTAAATATTTGGGTCAAGTAATGATGCTCTTTTGCTGTTGCCAAAAGTAAGAAGGAAGGGTGTGTGACAGTGGATAACTTCAGTCGAGGAATTAGTACTTTCTCATGTTCGGCATCTCCAAATATGTATCTAGTGGATGGGAAACACTATAATGAAGGCAATCCGGTCAGTTGTTGTTTATTACCTGTTCCTGCATTCATCCCACATACTTTAAATTGGCATGATGTGACAAAAATTTACTTATCTCACATGACTCAGTGGTGCCTGTGACAAGTGGGGTGAGATGGGCGAAGGCTGCCAGCTTGTCAAATAGAATTTGATATATAATTCTGGCATTTGTAAATAAATGTAAAATACAGGCATGTCTCTTGAGTGTAAAGAATACTGTGAAATGTGGAACTGCAAAATATGTAACATTGCACTCTACTGGTCCAGTGAAGCATTTTGTACCCTTTCTTGTTACAATTCGGTTCCAGGGCAGCTGGATGAAGATTTCATGCCCATTGTTTTAAGGCTATAGTTTATGACTAGAATTTAGATGTGGAATGTGCTTTATTGCTCTGGTTTCTGCTACCATATACATGTGAAATGTCTTCTATTGTTGTAAGTTTCTATGCAGGTGTTAGATTGCTAAATAATGCAGTTTGCTTGCCTGGGAAAACCTAAGTGTCAAAAATGATGTAATTTGGGGAGGGACCCAGCAAACATGTTTGTTAGTAATGTTTAAATACTATTTCTCAGAAGAGACTGATAGCATTTTGACTTTGGACATCCAGTTTACCAGCACTTTGCCTTATGCTCAGATGTAGGTTTTTAGCACTGTGATTTCTTCTAGGAATAGTTAAAGCTAGTAAAGATTAATTAGGTATTTTTCTTTGAAATCAGACCTGTCCTACTGTATTATTTTAAGTTTTTGTGTGATCTCTGAACTCTTAGATATCTCTGTGGTGTAGTAGTTTTGTCTTGTGTTTTAATTATTTATTATTAAATATTTTTTAAACCTTCCACCTGTGGCTGATTTGCGTAGAGATAAGCTCTAGAGTACATTTCATATTTATAGAGGTTATTGTAATAGGCCACTCTAAAGTAAGCCTTGACTGTTAGTCATACTACCATTGGGTATTAATATTGCACAGTAATAACTGGACACCTTTTTAAGGGCCTTTTAGTAGCTGATATTATTAACTGGGTGGTTGCAGTAATTACTACCCTATAGTCTGGGTAAAGGGGCACAGTTGGAGAATCTGTGTCAGCCTTTCCCAGGAGTGTCTGTGAAGTTGTATAAATACTTATCTCAAAGTGTGTGTGTGTTGTGTCAGCTACTTGGCAGGGACATGAAGCACTGGTTGGACAGAGAGGGCACTGGAGGTTTTAGATTGCTAAGTTAGGCTGAGATCTAGACGCTATAGCTGTGCCAGTGGGGAGTCTTATTGGGGGCCTGGTGAGCAAAGGAGCAACCAGCCCCAGACTGACTATGATCTCTATGTGCACTTAAGGGAAATTGTACTTTACTGTGCGTATTAGTTATCCTTTTCTCTTCTAGGAGATGACCTCCCTGGTGCTAGTGGTGAGGATTGAGGCTCCTTGATTGCTGGGCCAGGGTACGGTCATCACAAGTGTTTGGCAGTGGTGGGATCTCCTTCACATACTAATTGGCTTGTAGTGGTGTGGTTAGAGCAAATTCCTGTAGCTTATGTACAGTGAATTCTAAAAGTGTTTTGCACTCTAAAACAGCCACGCAGTGTATACTCAGAGTTCAGATCACAATATTTTTATTTCTTTTGTTAGTTTAGTGTTAGTCAGGGTGAGCAGGCAGTATGTCAGCATAAGAGTATGGAAAGCTGACAAGGAGCCAGCTGGCGGAGATGTGCCAGGCTAGGGGACTAGTGCATGGAAACCTGACTAAAGCAAACCTGATTGCAGCCTTGGTTACAGCTGCATCAGAAAACAGCAGCCTGGAGGACAGTCAGACTGACAGTGGAGATACAATATCCTCTGAGAATGGACAGTTCAACCTTTTTGAGTGGACTTAAAAATCCAGCTGGAGTTAAAGAGCCTTGGGTTGGAAGCCAGACATATGGAACTAGAAGCAGACGAGAAAATGAGGAGCCTACAAGCTAAGGAAAATGAACGCAGAGGAGGCATGAGAGGGAAATGCTGACTCTTCGCCAGAGTCATGGAGGTAATGGGGAAGGGAGTAACCAGACCCCAGAAAAGGTCAGTAAATTTCTTCCACACTTTAAAGAGTGGGACAATTTTGATAGCTTCGTTCATATGTTGGAGTGGGTATGTAAACAGTATGAAGTATGAAGGCTCTGGGTATGGTTCCTGACCCCCTTACTCCATGGTAAAGCTGTAACTTCTTTAGCAAAAATGCATGACACTGACTGTTTTGATTATACTGCTGTAAAGAAACATTTATTAGAATGTTTTAAGCTAACACCTGAAATGTATAGGAAAAAGTTTTGCGAGCATAGACACAAGGCAGATGAAAATGTATGTGAATGCGTTGCTGAACTGACTACTTATTTTCATGGCTGGGTGAGTGGATGTCAGGTCACCATGTTTGAAGGGTTGGCAGACCTTTTGGTAAGGGAACAAGCCCTTAACATTTTGCCTGAGGACATGAGGATCTGGTTAGCTAATAGACAATGTGCTACTTCAGAGGAGTTGGGGAAGAAGGGAGACCTATACCTAGCAAGCAGGGCAGCCCTGCACAGGAAAGGGACCCCCAGTACTGCTCATGGGGCTAAAGGAACCCATGGTGGGCAGCACAGACTGCCCCAACAGAATACACCAGTAGCAGGGGAAGCCACTAGTCCAGGTTCAAGTCCAGGAGCTAGGGTTAAACATTTTGAATGCAACCAGTGGGGCCATGTGGCACACAGGTGTCCACAGAGGCAAGGTGGGAAACCAAAGGTGAAGGAGCCAGTAAGTGGGAAAGACAAAATGCCAACAGTGTGTTGTCTTGAGACAACAGGGATATGGAACTACCATCCTACAGATGTCCTGAGAGGGAAGGATTTAGATGAGGCAGTACTATGTACTTATGCAGTTACATGCAGTGAAGCTAGGAGACAAGCATGTGGGTCTGGTAGCCTGGGGGAGACCCAGACAGACTGCATACTTGCAGCCAGGACTGCTGAGGTGGTTACTTCAGGAGTGAGCTATGCTGTAGCAGTGAGACTGAATGTGAGCCAAAGCTGTTTGTGGGTACTGATGTTCCCTTGGACAGGGTAACTGCAAAGGTAGAGGTGAGTAGTAGTACCCAGGCTGACAGTGAAGCACCACTGTCAGAGGATGCCAGACTTCCTGTGGAAGGGGAGCTGGGGAGGGTTACAAGGAGAGAGCTGAGACAGGCTCAGTTCTCAGACCCTATATTGCAAGGCCTGAGGCAAGTAGCTAGGGAGGCACCTGATTCTCAAGGGAAGGGGGAATCTATATACCGGAACAAAGGGTTACTGTACAGAGAGTGGACCCCTGAGGGAGGGCTAGAAGGTGAGAGAGTACAGCAGTTGGTAGTGCCTAGATCTTACTGTCTGGCGCTTCTAGCCATAGCCCATGATATTCTCTTTGCAGGTCATAAAATGTACAAAGAGGCATATTATGTAAAACTTCTATTGACCTGGAATTTCCAGAGATGTAACAGGGTACTGCAGGACCTGTGAGCAGTGCCAAAAGGTAGGCAAGGCAGGAGACAAGGTGAGAACTCCTTTGATGCCTTTGCCTGTGATTGAGGAGCCATTTCAGAGGGTAGCTATGGATATTGTGTCCTCTGAGTACCCCAAGTTCCACAGGAAGAAAGTATATCCTAGTGATTGTAGATTATGCTACACAATACCCTGAGGCAGTGGCTTTGTCCTCCATTGAGGTCACTTGTTAGAGATTTTCAGCAAGGTAGGTTTTGCCAAAGGAAATACTGTCTGACAGAGGTGCCAGTTTTATGTCAGACCGGCTGGCTTATCTGTGGAAGTCCTGTGGGGTGAAGCACATGAAGACGACCCCCTACCATCCCCAGACTAATGGTCTTGTTGAGAGGTTAAACTGTACAATCAAGTCCATGCTACGGGCATTTGCAGATCAGTTTAAGAGGGAGTGGGACAAATATTTGCCCCATCTGTTGTTTGCTTACAGAGAGGTTCCCCAGGAATCCACAGGTTTTTCATCCTTTGAGTTGCTGTATGGGCATAGGGTGAAGGGACCTCTAGATTTAATTTGAGATGAGTGGGAAGGTGAGTGTGAGTCTCACATGGAGTCTGTTGTGGCATATGTCCTGAAGCTCAGGACAAGGCTCAAGGAACTCATGGACCTGGCCCAGGAGAACCTGGCAGAAGCCCAACAACAGAAAAAGGTATGGTATGACAAGAATGTTTGAGCTAGAGAGTATGCTGTAGGGCAACAGGTGATGATTATCATTCCTGTCAGACACAACAAGCTGCAAGCAGCTTGGGAGGGACCCTTCAAGGTGGTAAGAAAGGTAAGTGATGTTAATTACATGGTGGAAGTTCTAGGTAGATGGCAGGGGCACAAATTGTACCATGTTAACATGATGAAACCTTGCCATGATAGGGAGGCCCTTGTGCTGAGCATTTGCAGTGGACTGCAGGAGGAGTCTGAGAGAGATCTTGTGACTGATCTCCTCAGTAAGGCTCGGGCTGACACCTCGGTGGAAGGGGTAGCAATGTCCCAGCAGCTATCTCCTACCCAGGTTTGAGAAATCCGAGCAGTGTTGCAGGAGTTTGGGGGCATGTTCACCAGGAAACCAGGGAGCACCCACCTGGTGCAACACCAGGTGGATACAGGACCCCAAAGGCCTATCAGGCAGGCCCCTTATATGGTGCCTGAGAGAGTCAAACAGACTCTGAGGGAGGAGGAGGAGGTACAGGAGATGTTGGAATTAAGGGTGATTCAATAGTCCAACAGTCCCTTGGCCTCCCCAGTGGTACTGGTGCCAAAGAAGGATGGCAGCACCAGGTTCTGTGTGGTTTACAGGAAATTAAATAGTCACACAGAGGCAGATGCTTAACCCATGTCTAGGACAGATGAGACCCTAGAGCAGCTGGGTGGGGCTAAGTATGTTACAACTATTCATCTTACCAAAGGTTACTGGAAGGTGCCCTTGACTCTCAGTGCTAGAGAAAAGTCAGCCTTTGTGAGTCCTTTTGGCTTGTATGAGTTCACAAAGATGCCCTTTGGGATGAAGAATGCCCCAGCGACTTTCCAGAGGCTGGTAGATCATATCTTAGCAGGAGCAGGAGGGTTTGCCCTTGCTTACATGGAGGATATTGCTATCTACAGCCATTCCTGGCAAGAACACCTTCAGCATGTCAAGGAGGTTCTGGGCAGACTACAGAGGGCAGGGTTGACCATTAAGCCAAGCAAATGTCAGGTGGGAATGGCAGAGGTCTCCTACCTAGGACATAGAGTGAGAAGTGGTAAGATAAGGCCAGAACCTGCCAAAGTGGAAGCTATTCAGGCATGGCCTCCACCCGTTACCAAAAAGCAGGTGAGGGCATTCTTGGGGACAGCGGGGTACTACAGAAATTTGTTCCCAATTATAGTACCATAGCTGTTCCCCTCACAGACCTGACAAGGAAGAACAGGCCAGATAAGGTAGTGTGGACCCCAGCATGTGAGCAGGCATTTCAGAAGCTTAAGTAGGCTTTGGGATGACCCCGTGTTAGCCAGTCCAGACTACAGCAAATAATTTGTTTTGCAGGTGGATGCTTCAAACTATGGGGTGGGGGCTGTAATTAGCCAGATTTCTTCAGAGGGAAAAGAGCACCTAGTGGTTTATCTCAGTCATAGGCTCCAACCCAGGGAGAAATGCTATGCAGCAGTGGAAAAGGCATGTCTAGCCATAGTGTGGGCACTACAAAAACTTCAGCCTTATCTGTATGGAAGAAAATTCACTGTGATGACAAATCACAACCCGCTAACATGGTTAAACAGAGCCAGTCAGCAAAATGCCAAGTTGCTAAGATGGAGTCTGGGGTTGCAAGCATATGATATGTCAGTGCAGCACTGCAATGGAAGTAGCAATACCAATGCAGATGGGCTCTCAAGACAGGGAATGGGGTGAGGTACACCCAAATAGACCTGACACTCTTAAGCAATGTTTCTCAAGGGGCACTTGAAAAACTTGCTTGAGTTCCCCCGGGGGGGGGGGGGGATGTGATGAGTGGGGAGAGATGGGTGAAGGCTGCCAGCCTAGTCAAATAGAATTTGATATATAATTATGGCATTTGTAAATAAATGTAAAATACAGGCATGTTTCTTGAGTGTAAAGAATACTGTGAAATGTGGAACTGCAAAATATGTGACAACATTGCACTCTACAGGCCCAGTGAAGCATGTTCATAGTTTCATAGGTTGGTACTAGGCTATCAGCTCTAGGGCCTATACAAGCCTAGCCATAACAATTCCCTGGATATTTCTTACCGCAATGTTTACTTCTCTGGACCCCTGTCTAGCAGGGTGAATGACATGATTCCTGGGGTGAATTTCCTATCTCCCATCCAGTCATCAAGGTTCCTTTTGAAGAGGGTCAAGGAGGCGCTCTGCTTGACATGTATGGGTAGTCTATTCCAGAGTATGGGGAGTCTGTTGGTCAGAAACCTATCCCTCCAGCATGTTTTGTTTATTGTGATGACAAGGTTTAGATCCCTGGAGCATGTGGCTCTGAGGGATTGGGATTTCTTTAAGTGGAGCATGTCCAGCAGTTCAGGGTTTGACATGGCCTTGTATGTTAAGCAAAAATCACCTCTGAGTAGACGATATTCCACAGAGTATAGCTGGAGTTTTTTTAGATGGTCAGCATATGGCATATGCTTTAGACCTGTGATTCTTTTAGTGAGGTATTTCTGTGGCCTTTCCAGCTGTTGCAGATGTCTTGAGAGGTACATACCAAACGGGGCGTTATACTCTATAATGGGTCTAATGAGAGATGAGTACAGTGGGACAATGACCTCCTTTTTTCTGGATGAAAAGCCCTTAGTGATGAGGTGTGCCACATAGAAGAATTTCCTGACTGTTGTGATGATGTGGTTATCGAAAGTGAGACCACTGTCCACCTGTGTCCCTAAGTCTCTCATCACACTTTCGATGTTTAGTGTACTGCCACCTATGTGGTAATTCATGGGTACATGTTTTTTTCCAAAGGGGATAACTGTACATTTCTTGGCATTAAGCTTGAGCCCATGGCTCTGGCACCAGGCATCTGTTTCTGTAAGGCCCTTTTGTAAAATATCCACATAATTTGGGGATTCAGTAATGGCTCCCAGTTTGCAGTAATCTGCGAACTTTGTTAGCCAGAGTCCCTTAGTGCTGGCCTGTCCTTCAGAGAAGTAGATGCCAAACAAGAGTGGTCCCAGGACTGAACCGTGAGGTACTCCACTTGTCACTTGTCTGGAGCTGGATTTGGAGTCGGCTACTTTTACAGTCTGGGTTCTGTCAGTAAGCCAGTTGGCAACCCATTGAGTGACGTAGGGATTTATGCCCAGCTTAGTAAGTTTATTTATGATTCCAGAGTGGGGGATGGTGTTGAAGGCCTTAGCGAGGTCCAGATAGGCTGTGTGGACCACCTTACTCTCGTCCACAGCTCTGGAGACTGATTTGAAGAAGTCAGTCAGATTCAGGAGACAAGACTGGCCCTTCGTAAACCCAAACTGGGTGGGATCCAGTATTTGAAGGTTGCCAATGTCTTTGTTTATAAGTTCCATAATGCGTTTCATGTCCTTCCAGATCAGGTTCGTCAGAGTGGTGGGACAGTAGTTCCCGGTATCCAAGGTGGATCCCCCTTGTGGAGTGGGATAACTGTAGCTGTGCGCCACTCAGTGGGCATGAAGCCTGAGGTGAGGCTCTGATTAAACATGACACTTAGTTGAGGTGCCAGTTCATTAGTAGTACACAACCTGGGATGTCATCTGGTCCCATGGATGTATTCTTAGCTTTGGAGAGTGCGGTTTCTACCTGTATGGCTGTGATTACTGGAATTTGGCAATCTTTTGGTATTGAGATGGGCCCTTTGGGGGGTGAGGGGGGTGAAGTTGGCACTAAATCGATGTGCCATATCCTTGGGCTTAGTATATTTAATGCCATTCTGTTGAAGCTCAGAGCAGATCTGAGCATTGCCATTTAGATTCTTGACATAACTATAGAATGCCTTGTGGTTGTCTTTGGAATTTTTGGCAATTTTATTTTCGTAACTAGCTTTTGAGGATTTTATGAGGGATCTCAGCTTCTTACTGAGGCTGGTGAGGAAGTTTTTTGCATCCTGGGATTTTCCTCTTTTCTGCAACAGTTTCTTCCTTCTGTTGTATAGTTTGTTTATAGCAGAGGGCCACCAGATTGGCTTCCTTTTTTTGGAGGAGAGCATCTTGGTTCTATTTGGGATGGCACAATTCACGCATGAGTAGATGTGCTCATACAGTGCCTTAGTGTAGGATTCTGCAGTAAAACTTTCCGATCCCATCTGCATGGGTGTCCTGAAGTTTGTCACTTCTGACTTCAGTAGCATGAAGTTGACTTTGGAGAAGTTTTTTAAGGAGGTTTCCTTACTGGGGGGTGGGGGTGGGATGTGGATGTCAAAGGTGATTTGCTTATGGTCAGACCTGACCAATGAGGGGGTGACCACTGGAGTGGAGCATCTATCTCCCATGTTGGTAACGACCAGGTCTAGGATATTGGAGCCCCTGGTGGGACAATGGATTAGTTGATCAGGGCATTGTTATTTATGAATTCCAAGAACCGTTGGGAAAAGGAGTTGGTACCCAAGTAGTTTTTCCAGTTAATGGCAGGATAGTTGAAATCACCCAGTATTAGGGTGTTTGGTTGTATCTTAATATTTTCCAGTATGTTTAGAAAGGTGTAGTGAGAATATTGGGGAATGGTGGGGGATCTGTAGCAAGCTACAATTTGGATTGCAGTCTTACCTAGTGTTAGTTGCACCTGGAGAATTTCAGATGCATTGTGTTGGGTAACTAGCCTGGAGGTGTGAATATCCTTGGTGAATATGGACACTCCTCCACCTTTAGTGTTTCGGTCTTGGTTTTGTGGCCGAAAAGTGTGGTAAGAGTTGTAGCCTGGTATTGCAGGGGTACTCTCTGGAGCCTTGAACCAGGTCTCAGTTACTGCATAGATATCGATGTTCTCCATTTTTAGGAGTGCCTCGAGCGAGTGCATTTTGAGGTTTAGACTTCTAGCATTGAGTAGCATTACCTTCAGATTTTGCATGCGTGTATCTGTTACAGTGGTGTTTTTTTTTCCTTTGAACCTTGCCTAAAAAAGGCACAATAGGGGTGGCAAGAGCTTTAGCTAGTCACTTGAATACCAGGGGTGACAGGTGCAGACCATCTCTGGCAAAGCATCGTGGTTTGTCGATCATGTCTTCCCAGGCAGACAGATACTGGATCCCCTTTGAATGACACCAGAAGCTTAGCCAATTATTGAAGTAAGTCATTTTGTCCTTATACTGTGGTATCATTCTGGGCGTAGGCAGGATGCTACTCAGGGCTAGGGTCATACCTGCTTTGGCCACATGATCCGAGTGCTCTTCCATGTCTTTTTTCATGTAGTCCAGGAAGGTACATCTCAAGTCATTCACTCCAGCATGGACAATGACAGAGTTGTATTTGTACTTGTGGCGTGACTTGAATGCATGCGTTATGTGGCGGATCCTGGCACCCGATAGGCAGCTGACTGTAATTTTCTCCTTGTTCAGCCTGGTGAGTAGGACATCAGTGTGCCTCACTATAGAGTCACCTATGACTAAAGTGTTGGGTACATTGTCTTGCCTTTGGGGCTGTTGTTGGGTGGCACACTGGTGTTGTGAGCTATGTGTCACTTTGGTTGTGACTGGTGTTTGTTTGCGTGTCAGCTTCGGAGGTCCTTGTTGCTTGGGCTGGTTAATGTTAAGGGCCTCCGCATATGAGGGTTTAGTGTTGCTATGTGTGAGTGTTGATGGTGTGGGTTTTGAAGGGCTATGAGTTGCTTGAGGTGTAGTGCAGGTGTTAACCTTCTCCTCTTGACTGTCTAGGACAATCTTGGCTGGAGAGAGCTTTGCTTCCAGTTTGGCTATGTAAGTGCATCTCTCGCAGGTTGTAGTGTTGGGTGGTAGGAGGAGAGGGTTGTCTGTGTACATGAGGCAGTTATCGCATTGCCCCAGTATGCCCAGATTCACCAGGTGGACAGGAGAAATCACCAGAAGCTGACCCTTGGATATGCCTGTTTAGGTGCTTTTTTTGTAAAGTATAAGAACTGTTTTCCCTTACCTTTGCAAGGTACTTTGCAATTATAGGCTTAGTGCCTACAATTAATTTCTCCTTAGTGACAAGGAGAGTTGAGTGCTTGTATCAGTTTCAGGCTTCCTAGTGCTTTCCAGCAGGTTCTAGAGCAAGTGCTAGTCACAGGAGTTCAAATTTTAGTGTTACTACTGCGAAACCACCTAGTTCTAAGGGAGAATTTGAAGAGCAGACTTTCTGGCACCTGGAATAACTGTAGCCTTGCAGTGCTGCACGATGTGAAAAATGTGTAAACACATGCGTTTTTTTAAGCCAGAAAGTTGAAAGGGATATAAATCAGCCCAAAATGGCTAATAAAATTACAATTTCAGAGCTGGAAACCACTCCTCTAGTGTTAGACAGGCAGTACAATGCTCACCACTCCCACTGTTAAGCAGTAGGACTTCCCTCTACCACAGCAAGGTCTGGATAGCTCTGGACACAGAAAATAAAGTCCTGAGACAAGCAAAGCCTGGGATCTGGACTGGCTAGGAAAGGTGGGAAATGAGCAAACAAGATAGTATTTTTTTTTTTGTTAAAACAGGCTAAACAATGCAATAATGCAGTAAATAAACACAGAAAAGGCTAACACACTTGAGTGTGTAGTCCTAAACAGTAAATGCAATTAGAACTCTACAAAATTAGCAATTTAAACTTTTTGAATGAAGCAAGGCAAGTGCACAATTGAAAAACGATTTAACAGGCAGTAATAAAGCAGAATAAGTAGCTAGTCTACATATACATAGAAGTCTATATATACAGAAAAGCAGCTAAAACACACAAACAATTCAGATGCAGTGCAACTTAGAGCACTTGAGGTGTAGCAATATTAAGGCAAATACAGTTATAATAAATGCTTTAAAATATACTCTATATTTCCAAAATGTTTGAGAAGCACAGTCAGAACACAGGGAGATTCAGGTATATTTTTTGAAAGGGAGAAAGGAGGAACAGAAGGCCTTCTCAGATGTTCTCTCTGTATTAGGTAGAATGAACTAATGACACTAGACTGGGAGGAGTGTCCCAGAACAAATTTACAGTAGGGGTGGACAGCTGCAAAGCCACCAAGTATAACAACAAGACACCAACAGGGAGGGAGGGACCAATACTGTTGAAATGAGCGAGGAGACCTGTTTTCAGTTTAACAGCTTCTTTATTAACTGCCACCTGGAATGTTACAACTCTGTGTTAACTGCAGTGAGTAGAACACGCCCACTTGCAGTTGCTATGGCCAACCAACACATACAGAGCATAACCAGATCATTAAACCAACTGATCTACATCCTCTCCTTTTAGTTACTCCTTTGTATGAAAACCAACTCATGCTGTGTATTGCAAAGTTGAACCACAATGACTCAAACTTAAATAATGAATGATGAGCTAGTAAAACAGACGGTATGGAACAAAATGTTCAGCTTTCACCACTGGCTATCTAACATGGCAACTGAATACTAGATAAGTAAGAACCAAAATACAATGCATTAATACATCACATCCCTTTTTTTTTTTTTTTTTCTTAAGAACAGTATTTGGGGTTAGGCTTACAAATGCGACCTGAACGTGTCAGATAGGGGTATCACTGTGTGTCTTCTTGGTGGGAGAGCAAGCTACAGGAACTTGCTGCACACTGGAATGCTGAGTATGCGCAGGCATTGGTTGAAGTGCCTGCCGGGGCAGTGGAGTGAGGGAAGGAGTGTCCGGTGTGGCAGGGTCAGCTGGATGGGAACAACCATCGGCAGGATCGATCTGTCGAGGTGGTGGCGGTTCACCAACAGGTAGGATGTGGCGAAGATTTCTCCTGTAGATGCCACCATTAGATTCGATGACGTATGAGCGTGGCTCACTGCATACCTCCTTCACTGTGCCCAGGCGGTCATGTCCCTTAATTGCCTGCAACCTGACCACTTGACCCTCTCTGAGTGGTGATAATGGGCGGCTTGTTGAGTCGTAGTACTGCTTCTGAATGAGCCTTTTCTTTTTAAGTTGCACATTGACCTGTTCCACGTCCTTTGGGGCCGGTTCCAGCAGACGGGTGCTGACAGGAAAAGTTGAGCGAGTCTGCCTGGACATTAGACGTTCTGCGGGTGATCCCAGCGTTTTGTCATGCGGGACATTTCTGATGTTCAGTAGGTTGAGGAAAACGTCTGTCCCGTCTCTGTGAGACCTTTCTATCAGTAGCTTGGCACTGCGGACAGCCCTTTCAGCCAATCCGTTGGACTGGGGGTACTCTGGGCTGCTGGTTATTTGGACAAAGTCCCACCGCTGGGCAAACACTTTAAAACGCTGACTGGTGTATTGTCTTGCATTGTCAGAAATCAGGGTGTGAGGTACTCCGTGGACGGAGAAGTGTCTTTTCAGTTTTGTGATCACCGCTGCTGAAGATGTGTCCCGGAGAAGGTCAATTTCAAACCACCCTGAATAGGAGTCGACCAGCGCCATGTATTGTTGTCCATGCCATTCGAACATATCCGTGGCGACTGTAGACCAAGGCAGGGCAGGAACTGGATGTAGTTGTAGAGGTTCCTTCTGTTGGTGTGGTCAGGTACTGTTACATACAGAGCAGGAGAGCAGCTCTCTTTCGATGTCTTTGTTCATTGCTGGCCAAAATACAGTGCCTTTTGCTCTGCGCTTTGTGGCTTCTAAGCCTGGGTGACCTCTGTGCATAATATTAATATATTCTTGTTGTAGGGAGTCGGGGATGACCGTCCTGTGACCTTTAATGACAACGCCGTTCTCCACTATCAACTCTTCTCTATATGGGAAGAATGGACGCACAGACGGCGGAACCTGGCAGTCTTTGTTGGGCCAGCCATTCTGAATCACTGTGCTTAGAGTTTGCAGGACCTGGTCCCTTGCAGTGTGGGCTCATAGCTCCTCCAGCCTGGCTGTAGAGATGTAGCTGACAGACATCACCTCGAAGTTGATATTTGCACTTTGAGTTTGGGAAACACTATTGCTTGGGGCTCGTGACAGAGTATCCGCAAGGTACATGTGCTTACCCCTCTTGTAAACAAGCGTTAGGTCATAAGCTTGTAATTGCAGTAACATCCTCTGTAGGCGAGCTGGGGCAGTGTGGATTGGCTTCTTTAGGATTGTAACAAGGGGCTGATGGTCTGCTTCAACTACCGTGGGTTTTCCGTATATGTAGTCTCTAAACTTGGTACACGCAAACACAACTGACAACAATTCTTTCTCGATTTGTGTGTAGCGTGTCTCGGTATCGGTGAGCATGCGAGATGCGTATGCTACTGGCTTACCACGTTGCAGACATGCAGCACCCAGTCCGTAACGTGAAGCATCACAGGTTAATGTCACTGTCTTCTTTACATCAAAATACGATAGGACTGGTGAGCTGGCTAGGCATGATTTGAGGTGTTCGAATGCTTGTTGATGTTGTGGGAGCCAACACCAGACGGTATCCTTGTGTATTAGGTGCCTGAGCGGTGCTGCAATGCTGCTGAGATTTGGGATAAATTTTCCCAGGTAATTTACCATACCAAGGAAATGCTGTACAGCCAGGGAATTTTGGGGAACTGGCATATTTGTGATAGCTTCCATCTTTGTGGGGTCGGCCCTGAGACCTTCTTTTGTGAACATGTGTCCCACGTAACAAACTTGATCCAGATGGAACTTACATTTGTGGGGGTTTAGTCGGAGTCTGATCTCTCGTGCACGGTCAAGTACCTCCTTTAGGTTCGTGTCGTGTTCTGCAGCATCACAACCTCCCACAATGATGTCGTCAACTACGATGGCACAAGGGTAGCCAGCGAATAGTTGCTCCATTGAGTGCTGGAAAACCTCACTTGCTGAACTGATGCCAAAAGACATGCGTAGAAACCTGTAGCGCCCAAAGGGTGTGCTAAATGTAGTTAGCATTGATGACTTATGGTCAAGCTTTATCTGCCAAAATGAGCTCTTCGCATCAAGCACTGAGAACAGTCGCACCTGCCATTTGGGTGGCAACTTCCTCAACACTGCGCATTGGGTAATGGGGTCTCTTTAAAGCCGTGTTTAAGTCTTTAGGATTAATGCATAGCCTTATCTCCTCTTTGTCTTTCTTGTGTGCTACCACCATTGATGAAACCCAGTCTGTGGGCTCAGAGACTGCTGTAATGACTCCTTTGCTGGCCATGTTTTCAAGTTCTGACTTAACTCGGGCTTGCATAGCTATAGGAATGCGGTGCGCTGGCTGGATGATGGGCTGCACCTCAGGATCTAGAGTCATGGAATATATTATTGGAAGTTCTCCAAGCTCATCGTTGAACACATCATCATACTGTTCACGGACATTTTTTGTAAAATCAGTGTCAGGCTCTGTACTGACCTGGTGGACATGAGGGCTCAGTGTGACAAGTCCTAGACGTACACATGCTCGAAACCCCAGCAGTGGCACAACATCACGATCCACAAGGAAGAACAGTAGTAAGTGTTGTTGTCCATCCAGTGACAGAGAAAGTGTAGCAGAACCGGCTGTTTCGATCTTGCTGCCTCCGTAGGCCACTAGGTTTATTGTTTTATTGTATGTCAAAATCTGTCCCTCATACAGCTGGAGAAAAGTGCTTTTTGCCATCACATTACATTTTGCCCCGTGTCGATTTTCATTTTAATAGGCTTATCTCGTACATACAGGGTGACAAATCCTTCATCCTTGTACTCTACTTGGGTATTTACATTGTCCACAACTGCAATGGGCTCAACACCATCTACATAGAACGTGTCATCAGTGTTGATGTCCGGCGGCTCCAGCTCTAGCTGATGCACGGGTTGTTTGTTATGGTATTCTTTAACAAAACTTTTCCTTTTAGGATGTTCATGTTGAGGCTTGGATCTGCAACATTTTTTGTAGTGGTTCCATTTTTGACATTTGTGGCATTGCTGGCCAAACGCAGGACATTTGTCTCGCTGTGCAGTGTGGTTGCCTCTACAATTGTTGCAGTTCCTGATGAGTTTTACATCCTGCCCACTTACAGGCTTATAATTTGTCCTGGGACGCCATCTGGTGGAGCCTGGCTGCGGTGCATCCACCGTTGCGGCCGGCTGTTTGGCAAGAGCCCTAGTATTCTCCTCAGTCATTTCATAAATACGACAGATAGAAATGGCTTTGGATAAGGTCAAGTCACTGTCACGTAAAAGGGCCTTCCTTATACTGTCATTATTTATGCCACAAACAATCCTGTCACAGATTAACTCATCTGTTAAATCCCCAAAATGACAACTTTTGGCTTTAATCTTTAAATCACTAATAAAAGACTCAATAGTCTCACCTTGTCTCTGATTTCGGGAATGAAACTTGTGTCTCTCCATTATTTTATTATATTGTGGGTTGCATATTTCCCGAAATTTCTTTTTTAAACAGTTGGGGTCCTCTCTGGACTCTGCTGGATGAATAATGGCTCCGTCCTGCCCGTCTCTTGCGGGTGGCACCCTAATTTCTGCGGCATAGACAAACGAGCATTCCCTTTCGATGGCTTCTGCCCCTGCTAAATTGAGGAGGATATAAGCTTTCATTTTGTCTGGTTTATCTGAGTGGGCCGCCTCAATAAAGATGTCATACTCCCTTTCAAATGCGCCAATTTTCAGCAACGTCTCCATCGAAGACGAGTGGGTCTGGTCTGCGAAATCCTTCCGCCATGCTCTGTTAGCCCATTAACCACTTGTAACGCGTACCTCTTTTTTTTTTTTCTTGCACGATGAAAAATGAGGAAAAAATGCTCATTGGCAAGCAACTTCTGACACCATGTTGAAATGAGCGAGGAGACCTGTTTTCAGTTTAACAGCTTCTTTATTAACTGCCACTGGAATGTTACAATGCTATGTTAACTGCAATGAGTAGAACACGCCCACCTGCATTGCTATGGCCAACCAACACATACATAGCATAACCAGATCATTAAACCAACTGATCTACAAATACTAAAGCTATTAGCCTGCACTCTTTAGACAGTAAACACTACAGAAAGCCACAAAATGAAGTTTTTTAAACAGATAAAGGAGCAAAGACACTCTACAGAATGCTTTTAACTGCAAACAAATCAGTTACCCATGCAGATTAGTTAATAGCAATAAAATGCAGTAAAAACTATGCAGTAGGCAATAAAAAGTGCTATATATAAATTGCTAGAAACAATAATCAGTATAAATAAGCCACAAAAAACAGGATACTTATATATCTCAGATCAGAGTTGTAGTCAACCCCCTTCCTCCACTCTGCTCAGAGTGTATAGACAGAAATCCTTTCAAAATTAGGGCTTAAATACCAGAAGATACAACCTTAGACAACGTTTTTTTTTTTAAAGCACAAAAGAACCAGCCCCCACTAGCCAGCAACCAATTAACACAATCCAGACAGAAAGGTAAAGAAAGGTTTCTGCTGATTTAAGATGGCCTGTTCATATGCTTTGAACAATCACTGTAAAGACAAACAGGCCCAGAGCCAGCAAATCTGAACTAGGACAATACTAAAGCTATTAGCCTACACTCGTTAGACAATAAACACTACAGAAAGCCACATAATGAAGGTTTTTTAAACAGATAAAGGAGCAAAGACACTCTACAGAATGCTTTTAACTACAAACAAATCAGTTACCTGTGCAGATTAGTTAATAGCAATAAAATGCAATAAAAACTATGCAGTAGGTAATAAAAAAGTGCTATATATAAATTGCTAGAAACAATAATCAGTGTAAATAAGCCAAAAAAAAGGATACTTCTGTATCTCAGATCAGAGTTGTAGTCAACGCCCCTCCTCCACTCTGCTCAGTGTGTATGTTGTACCTTTTCATGTTAGAATTCGGCTCCAGGGCGGCTGGATGAAGATTTCATGCCCATTGTTTTAAGGCTAAAGTTTATGACTAGAATTTAGATGTGGAAGGTGCTTTATTGCTCTAGTTTCTGCTAGCATATACACATGAAATGTCTTCTATTGTTGTAAGTTTCTATGCAGGTGTTAGATTGCTAAATAAAGCAGTTTGTTTGCTTGGAAAAACCTAAGTGCAAAAATGATGTAATTTGGAGAGGGACCCAGCAAACATGTTTGTTAGTAATGTTTAAATACTGTTTCTCAGAAGAGACTGAAAGCATTTTGACTTTGGACATCCGACTTATGAGCACTCTGCCTTATGCTCACATGTAAGTTTTTAGCACTGTAATTTCTTGTAGGAATAGTTAACGCTAGTAAAGATTAATTAGGTATTTTTCTTTGAAATCAGACCTGTCCTACTGTATTATTTTAAGTTTCTATATGTGATCTCTGAACTCTTAGATATCTCTGTGGTGTAGTAGTTTTGTCTTGTGTTTTAATTATTTATTATTAAATATTTTTTAAAACCTTCCACCTGTGGCTGATTTGTGTAGAGATAAGCTCTAGAGTACATTGCATATTTATAGAGGTTATTGTAATAGGCCACTCTAAAGTAAGCCTTGACTGTTAGTCATACTACCATTGGATATTAATATTGCACAGTAATAATTGGACACCCTTTTAAGGGCCTTTTAGTAGCTGATATTATTAACTGGGTTGTGGCAGTAATTACTACCCTATAGTCTGGGTAAAGGGGCACAGTTGGAGAATCTGTGTCAGCCTTTCCCAGGAGTGTCTGTGAAGTTGTATAAATACTTATCTCAAAGAGTGTGTGTGTTGTGTCAGCTACTTGGCAGGGACATGAAGCGCTGGTTGGACAGAGAGGGTACTGGTGGTTCTAGCTTGCACAGTTAGGCTGAGATCTGGACCCTATAGCTGTGCCAGTGGGGAGTCTTATTAGGGACCTGGTGAGCAAAGGAGCAACCAGCCTCAGACTGACTGTGATCTCTGTGTGCACTTAAGGGAAATTATACTTTACTGTGTCTATTAGTTATCCTTTTCTCTTCTAGGAGACAACCTCCCTGATGTTAGTGGTGAGGATTGACTCCTTGATTGCTGGGCCAGAGCATGGTCATTTACTCATCATAAAACCTGTGCTGTCTGCTTAATTAACTGCGTTAATCTTAAGAACATATAAAGTCCCCATCTTCCTAGAAATCATCCATCATATGTGACTTTCATGACTCTCCCCCATACCTGCTGCTTATGCTGCAGGACACCCGCTCTGTAATATACCACCAGCAGATGCCCTCAAGTCAATGTCGTTACATATTTTCCAGTTCTCTGCATTCATTCAGCAGCTTGACGTCTTTACTATTTTGGTTACCTAGATCAGTTCTGTCTAAAGTTTTACCCCATTCTTTCTTTATCCATCTTATTTATTTATTTTGTTGACTCAGTAGTGTCTGACTGGGCAAGTTGTCTGTTTTCAACAGAGATCCGGGGAGAAAAGCTCCAAGATTTACAGAACAAGAATTAAGTACAAAGAATAAGTACAATAACATATTACAGGTAACAACAGGAGTATCCACTATGGCCCTTCTCTAGACTATCCACCATCAAATTTCCATGAGCTTAATATACTTGCAACATGCTTCTCATGCTTTCGTACTAACAGTAGTAAGAGAGAGTATAACCCTGTACTAGCAGTAGTATGAGAGTATAACCCTGCAACATGCTTCTCATGCTTTCGTACTAACAGTAGTATGAGAGTATAACCCTGCAACATGCTTCTCATGCTTTCGTACTAACAGTAGTATGAGAGTATAACCCTGCAACATGCTTCTCATGCTTTCGTACTAACAGTAGTATGAGAGTATAACCCTGCAACATGCTTCTCATGCTTTCATACTAACAGTAGTATGACAGTATAACCCTGCAACATGCCTCTCATGCTTTTGTGCTAACAGTAGTATGAGAGTATAACCCTGCAACATGCTTCTCATGCTTTTGTGCTAACAATAGTATGAGAGTATAACCCTGCAACATGCTTCTCATGCTTTTGTGCTAACAGTAGTATGAGAGTATAACCCTGCAACATGCTTCTCATGCTTTTGTGCTAACAGTAGTATGACAGTATAACCTTGCAACATGCTTCTCATGCTTTCGTACTAACAGTAGTATGAGAGTAAAATTCCACATTCGCATGAAAATAGTTAAATATTACACCTGATCAGCTCCTTTAGCCCACAGCCTTTGTTCACCTTCAGAACAGTTTCTACTCATACATTTCATTCCCAAGACTTCCTTATCCCATTTCTTGTCTCCCCTTTTCCTTGAACTACTACATTCGTGAGACGTCACATGAGAGTGTCAGCTTCCGATCTTGGACTCAGGTTTTCATTACACCTCTTAAATATAAACATGGAGTCGAAAAGATTGTCAGAATGCTTTCTTTTATGCGCCCCCCCCATTCCCTCTCAGTTCTTACCTTTGGGATTCTGACCTGCAGTGGAGCCAAATAACTGCCTTCTCTTTCATTTCGTCCTCTCATACATTTTCACTCTACCTTCTCTGCAATCTTGCCGACTCATCTTCCCATTAAGTAGACTCTCCAACATTAAAGCACAGGAATTCTCACAGGTATTTGCTGCAGTCCCCACTTTCTCCAGCTGTTTCTCCCAAGGTCAGTGGTCTTGTACTCTGGTTGACCATCTATAAACTCTGCTTCCTAGCACCTTCTTCATGCATCTCTCCCACTTTTCTTTATCCATTGCTCTCTCTGTTTTGTTGGCAGTCAACATGCTAGGCTGAATCAACATCTTATTGTGTGTCCCTTTCCAGTCTCCCTCTTATTTTCAGCTAGTTTTGGGAGTGGACTAGACTGTAATTACCATGAATGACACGTATAGTAGTTGAAAGCTGGAGAATTTGTATGTTTAAACCACAACTGTGTTTCAGAAGGACAGTTTTTACTTCTGAAAAAATTGACACACCAGGATACGTGCCTTTAAGTGTCATCACATGTGGTCATCCATCAACGTCATCAGTGACGCTGGAAGAATTAGACAAACTTCAGTGAATTAGGCACCCCCATAGTCAATCATATGGGGTTTGTGCTAGGCAGGGATATAAAACCATGTAATGATATGATGGGAAGGTTAAAGGCTGATCACCTTTATACATGTCATTTAACATCCTTTATTAAAACATTGTCATAGCATACCCTATCATTTTAGCAACCCACTTACATTTCTTCATTCTTCCGATGTATTTCTGATCTTGTAAAACTACAGAAGACAAATTTGAGGTAAGTTTAGCCTCCCAGGCCAAAGACAACCACAAAGCATTCTTTTGCTATGTCTGCAACCTCAAAGGCAATGCACAATCATGTGCAGAGCTCATTGTAAATGGATACATCTATACTGAGCCAGAAGATATAGCAAACCTCCTAGTTGATAAATTCAGCTCCAGCTTTGCCCCATTCTCCCCCTCAACCTTCCCTCTGGAAATACCATTAAATATAACTCCACCTACTATCACTAGGGAACAGGTCCTTAATGCTCTCTCTAAGACCAAGAGCACTACATCAATGGGCCCAGACAGTATCCCAGGATGCCTTCTAAATAGCATGAAACATGACTTATCAGGGCCTCTGGAATTACTATTTAACTGTAGCCTCTAAACAGGCTCTGTGCCTCATGAATGGAGAACAGCAACAGTCATCCCTCTGCACAAAAATGGGCCATCTACAGACCTTGGAAATTACAAACCCATAAGTCTCACTAGTCTTATATGTAAAGCCATGGAAAGAATTATCATGGAAATGATCGACAGAGATATAGTAAACCTCCAGACACTGGACCCAACCCAGTTTGGTTTTGTCAAGGGCAGATCATGACTACTCAACCTAGTGGACGTCTTTTGAAGGTACCAAAGTAATGGATGAGGGAAGAATGGTTCACACTGCCTACCTTGACTTGGCCAAGGCATTTGACACAATATCCCACTCGTGCATTGTTGACAAACTCAAGATGTTAGGTACAAACTCATGTGTCACCTGGTGGATAGCCAATGGCTCACAGACAGACCCAGGAAGTTAGAACTGGGGAGTTCACCTCTACAAAGAGGCCAGTCAGAAGTGGACTCCCAAAGGGATCAGTTCTTGGAACACTCCTTTTTGGCATTTACTTATCTGAAGTCAAGGCCAATGTCAATGGTCTCTGGCTGACTAAATTTGCCAATGATTGCAAATTTGAAGCTCTCATTGAATCCCACAGTGGCACAAATGTTCTCCAGGAGGGGCTGACACAGACAAATGACTAGTGTTAGAGCCATGGACTAAAACTAAATGCCAAGAAATGCATAATAGTATCCTTTGGGAAGTCATCCACCCCTGGTAACTATCATACTGAGAACAAACCCCTTAGAGTTGACCCAGTAGTCAGGGACTTAGGGGAAACACATAGATAGTAATCTAGCCTTTGACCATCCAGTGTCTACAGTAGTGAGGAAATCATTCTATGCTGGGCAACTTATAAACAAAAGTATGGAATCCAAGTCCAAGGAAGTCATTGTTCCACTGCATTCGGCATTCATCAGACCTATCATTGAGTACAGTGCCCCCTTTGGTATGTACCTAACCAGGCATATCCAACAGTTGGAATGTCCACAGAGGTTCCTCACTAAAAGAATACACGGTATGAGTAAAATGCCCTATGCAGACTGCCTCAAGGCCCTATTCCTATATTCTATCTCTTACTTGCTTTTGAGGGGAGATCTATGCCTGGCATACAGGGCATTGCCAGACCTCACTCTGATGGACCTCCTGCATATCCACAAAACAAACAGCACCAGGATTACCAATTGTAAAGACATAAACCTTGCATGTGATATGAATAGGACCTGCTGGAGAGACAGGTATGTATCCCAGAGACCACTCCATCTCTGGAGCAGGCTGCCCATCCATGTGAAGCAGATTTCCTCCCTAAACCAATTCAAGTGCAACTAGGACAACTGGATGGGGAACAGGAAATTCATTCCTGTTTTGGCACCGATGTCTCTAATGGGCACAGGTAACCTGTAAATTTTTCATCTCCCAGGCCTCTGCTTGTAAATGTTTCATTTCCCAGTCCCCTGGTTAGACTTATCAAGGGTATCAGATTTGGGATGCATGACTAGGCTTAAAAAGGCCCTTGTGGTCATTAGCCTAGAAAACACCTACGAACAGTAATTCTCAATGTGAAAATGCAATGCTACTAATGACGCACAGTGTAAAACAAAATAATATGCATGGCCAGAGCTTTACAATTTGAATGCAGTGAAGAACCAGTCACCCACACAATGATGTGATATAATTTTATAAAAACTACATACCAGTTTTTTAAACATATATCTTGCCACTATCAGTAGTCAGTAGAACTATAGTCTGTTTTACAACTTCACCTGTTAAAAACATAATATGCTGCATTTACCTATCCATAATAAGATAGCTTCTGTAGCTAAAGCACAATCATAAACACTCTGTCTGTGTACCTAAAACTATGTCATGCTACTGCCCCCCCTTGTCTGTTCACTGCCTAAATGCTGTTTTCAGATAATGTAATTCTCTCTGTAGGTGTATTCCATGTTGACATACATTTGTCTCTGACCTCTGTCTAAATGCCATTATTCAGACAATGCAAAAAGGCTACATAAAGCCACCTATGCACCTTTCATAATGTTATTAATCATTGTATGTGCAAACTACTGCTGTATTCTACAAATATGCATTTAATAATTCTCATTTTATGTAAAAAAAATGATGCTTAATGATATATATATATATATATATATATATATATATATATATATATATATATATACACACATATATATATATATATATATATATATATATATATATATATATATATATATATATATATATATATATATATATATATCTACATATATATATATATATATATATATATGTAGGGTCTATATTAAATCAGCGAATGCGTAAAATAGTGAATGCTGATTTAGTGACTCATTAAGAACGAAACCTTAAAATCTCGAAGACGCACAATGGAGATTTCTTTCCCAAGGAAAAAAAAAATCGCTGTTCCACAAAAAAAAAAAAAAAAAAAAAAAAAGTTCAAAACACAAAATAAACTGGGGGGCTTCACCCCCCACACACCCCCTACTTAAATATACCAACTCCAAGATCATACCACAGTGGTGGAAATGGAAAAGTCCCAAAAATGGCCCAGTGATTTTTTTTCCCCTGGGAAAATATCGCTGTTCCATGTCTTCGGGATTTTAAGGTTTCGTTCTTAATGGGTCGATAAATCAGCGTTCGCTATTTTAAGTGTTCGCTGATTTAAAGGGAACCCTACACACACACACACACACACACACACACACACACACACACACACACATACACACACACACACACACAATGCTTCTTTTAATGTAATATATTTTTGGATCTTTTCTCCCTGAATATCTACTGAAAAAGCTTATAACAGCAAGTTAGACTTTCCTGGAACACAAAAGCAAATCCATCAGTCAATCTTGTATTTGATTCTGTTATTTAACTGTAACAGAGATGGTAGCAAACAGAAAAGCAATACACCTGAAAACGTGTTTGCCAGCCTGTTTCAGTGATTAGCAGCAAGGGAAAGTGTGGAAATTGAAAATGGCACCCTAGAGATCCAGGTATGATAAGTAACCTCTGATTGGCCGAGGTGGGTTGGGCCAAAATAGCAATCTCGTGCAATCAGAAAAATAATCGGAGTTAAGGAAATTATGTTACATATTATTAAAATACTGTTATTCTATACTGACTAATTCCAACCTAGCTACTTTGGTTTTAGTACTACACACAAGCATTGTTGTTCTCATGCACTTGTCTGTACCCTCTACATAGTTGGTTACTCGTGAGCCGCAAAACTTTATTATAGAGTATACTGCAGTCCTAGCCTCTAGTTATTTTGCATTTTGAAATTGAGTTACTTTGTGAAATGAACGTCTTTTTCTAATAAAAACATCAGCAAATGTCTTGCGTTTTTGTAGCGATCTACTGTTATAAACACTAGCCAACGGCATGCATTTTGTGCTTACTTTACTGTTTAAACAACCAGCATCTGTTCTTGTTGCATATAACTAGTGGATACAAGTCTATGGTTTTGTAGAAGTACTCATTATTATTATTGATGTAAACACTCGCTATTGATTTACGTTATGTTTAATCTGAATTTGAAGGCCTTTTGCTATCATTCTCCCTTCAGGCTTATTTCACCCTCCTATTTGTTTGTATTCTATTTCTCCTTAAAGTGCACCCTGTTTGTCTTGCACGTAAACTACTGCCTTGATCTTCTCCCTGCAATAAAAGTTTTTCACAGTGCAGTTTCTCTCCAGGCATCAATACCATCAAGCCAAGGAATAAATCTGCTCGTTCCATTTTTCAACTGCATGAACAAGGTTTTTTAGTACGTAGCAACTGCAATTTTTAATTTGTGTTATCCTTTGTTATTTGGAAATTACTTCACCTACCTCTGCATCTTTGGGGCTCCCTGGGAGGTGCAGCAGCAAGGAACCAATACCCTCCCCAATCTAAAACCCACTGCCTTCCTAATCACCAACTTTAATCTCAGAATCCAGTAAATAAGATCACAGAATCCCATGCTATCTTAGCCACCTACTCTCCTGACATAGCCATTTTAACCAAAGCTTGCCTAAAAGCACACATCAATGACCCTGAAATTACTCTGCAAAATTATAACATAATAAGGCAAGACAGACTAAACAAAAGAGGTGGTGGCGTAGCTATAATGTTCAAAGACTCTCATAAGGTAGAAAAAACTAAGCATAACCCCACCAGACATCCCTAACATGGAATTACTCATATCATGTGTGCATATTAACTCACACAAAGCCATAATTATCATGGCCATCTACCTACCCCCAGGTAAGAACCTTCCCAACATTGAACATCTCCTCTCCTGGACCAGCAGTCCTGGTCCTACACCATTTTCAGTCAAAAAAACATTATGCTAGGTGATTTTAATCTTGACTGGCTTACCTGCTCTTCCAACTGCCCTTCTAACTTTAACAATCTATACAACTATACCAAAATCATAAACTGTCCCATTTGTGCTAACAAACTCTCAGAAAGAATCTCTACTTGATTGGATATTGACCAACAAACCTTACCAGAACAACCAAGGAGGCTGCCTCCCAATCAACCTTAGTGATCACTCCCCCACCTATTTACTAAAAAAAAAGAATACAAATCTATTTTCCCATCATATACACCCACTGCAAGAAAACTTTTCCTCTGATACTTTCAACCTACTGCTACAATGATGCGATTGTTCATCACTAAGAACCCTTAACCTGGACCTTGCCGTTGAATACTTTAATAACAAATTAGTTGAACTCCTAAATAGTCTGGGCCCCCGTAAGAAAAATACGTGTCAAATCCAAACAACTATCTTGGCTTTCCCATGACACTAAACGTCTTATCAAACAAAGAGATAGAGCTAAGGCTCTATATCAATCCACCAAAAGCATAAATGATGAAACCTTATATCAGCAGCTAAAGGAACCAAACAAAGACGTATAAAAAAATGACAAAAATGCTGCTTCCATACGTCTCAAGTAAGGCATCTTCACAGCCCTCGCAAATTCTGGCAAACTATTAACTACCTCCTTAACCCAGGTAAAACCTCCATCCCTCCCCCTCCACAACCAACACCTCCGAATCCATAGCATCCCAATTCAACTCCCAGTTTATTAACTCCATCACCTCCCTCCTAGATAGCCATCAAAACCTACATTTCTCAATCTCCCCTCAGCCTGTAACACCACCAACTCTTTCTCCTTCAAATCTGTCCAAACCTCCTACATAAAAAAGCTCCTCAGCAAACTTAAACTATGCAGCAGACCAACTCCCCACTGAATTCTTAAATATTGCTGCCCCATCTATCGCCTATCCTATATCTCTTCTTATCAATCGCTCTATCTCTGAACAATATGTACCTCACCTTTGGATAGTTGCACATATCATCCCCCTCCACAAGGGCGGCCCCTCCAGGGAAATTACAAACTATCATCCCATTGTGTTCCTCCCACCCATAGCAAAAATCCTAGAGAAATGTATTCACCAACAACTCCAAAATCAACTCGACAACAACCTACTATCCCACTCCCAGCATGGATTTAGGCCAAAGCATAGCACAAACACAGCCTTAATATCATTCACTGACACCATTCATCACCTCCTGAACAATAGTTTCCTAGCCTCAGCAATCTTCCTTGACATGTCAAAGGCATTTGACACTGTCTCCCACCAGCTTCTCCTAAACATACTTGCCACCTACCATCTCAGTTTATCCACACTTGCATGGTTTAAGAGCTACCTATCTGACCGTAAACAGGCCACCAAATGGGAGAAAAATCTCTCTCCTCTGCTACCAGTGTCCACTGGTATACCCCAAGGATCTATACTCAGCCCCTTCCTTTTTATCCTATTTACCAATAGTATAAATTCAGCAACCCAACTTGCTATGATTGTATAATATGCAGATGATACATCCCTTATCTGCTCTGCCCCAACCCTCCAAGAACTTCAGGATAAGACTCAAAAGGCATTTCAGGAAATAGAAACCTACCTATCCAACCTCCAGCTCATGCTAAATCGCACTAAGACCAAACTAATGTTTCTCACCAACAAACCATTGAGTAACCACTCTCCATCCCTCACTATTCATTCCACCAAGGGAACCACAGTTGCACCCACAAACCATACCAAACTTCTAGGTACAACTGTAGATGACAGGTTGAAATTTGATATTCATGTTTCTCTGTCAATTAAAAAAGTCCACGCCAAACTTGGATCTCTCTACCGTGCAAAACCTTTCTTTACAAACCAAGCCTTAGTAGTCACTGCTAGATCCCAACTTCTGTCTACCTTATTCTACTGCTCACACATATTTACAAACTTTTGCAAAACCAACCTAAACAACCTATCATGCTGTTATAATAAAATCACAAAATTTGCCAGCAACCATCCCCATAAATCTCATCACTGCTCTGCTTTCCAACAACTGAATTGGCTTGAGCTTCCCAACCTGCTAACACTAGACCATCTCACCTTTACTTACAAAATAATTCGCAGCACTAACCAATGCCCCTTACTTTCCTCTCTAGTTGAACCTCAAGTCAATACAAGGCCCCTTAGATCTTCCAACAGATTGATGCCAAAAATAACCCAGTCACGCAACTACCATGGCGACTGTCTCTACTCTAATAAAATAGCTATGGCCTGAAATGTTCTCCCACAACATATACAAAACACCCCCGACTACTTTTCCTTTAAAATTAAAACTAGAGAACATCTCACATCTAGGTTGATTTGTGCCTGCTGTTCTCTTGGATAATCAATCCCCTCCCTTTTTACTTTGGTCTTTTCCCTTCTCTAAGAAACCTTATCTCTGGCATTTTAAAATGTGCTACTATGCAGTAAACTATGCACATTTTAAGTGTGCTACAAGTGATGATACCTGTGACGGCCATGCCCTGGCCCAGCAATCAAGGAGCCTCAATCCTCAACACTAGCACCAGAGAGGGCGTCTCATATAAGAGGAAAGGATAACAAATACACACAGTAAAGCACAATTTCCCTTAAGTGCACACAGAGATCACAGCCAGTCTGGGGCTGGTTGCTCCCTTGCTCCTCAGGTCCCCAATAAGGGTCCGGATCTCAGCCTAGCTGATAAGCTAACCTCCAGTACCCTCTCTGTCCCACCAGTGCTTCGTGTCCCTGCCCAGGTAGCTGGCACACCATACACACTTTGAGATAAGTATTTATACAACTTCACAGACACTCCTGGGAAAGGCTGACACAAATTCTCCAGCTTGCCCCTTTACCTAGACTATATGGTAGTAATTGCTGCCACCACCAGCTAATACTTATCAGCTACCCAAAGGCCCTTAAAAGGGTGTCCATGTGTAATATTATTATCCAACTGGTAATGTGACTAATCAGTCTAAGGCTTATTAGAGTGGCCTTGTACAATAAACTCTATAAATATGCAATGTACTCAGAGCTTAACTTAACTCTACACAAACCAGCCACATGTAAAATGTTTTTAAAATAATAAATAATTAAAAACACAAGACAATACTACTACACCACAGTGATATTGAAGAGTTTAGAGATCACACAGAAACTTAAAACAATACAGTAGGAGAGTTCTGATATAACAGAAAAGACTTAAGTCTAATCTTTATAGTCCTAGCTATTTCTACAAGAAAACATACTTTTAAGATACTACTTACATAAAGAGATCATAAGGCAGTGCTGAGAGTTGGATATCAAGATCAAAATGCTTACAGTCTCTCTCTGAACAATAGTTTTTAAACTCACTAACACATTTCTGCTGAGCCCCCCCAGACTACATCATTCTGACACTTAGATTTTCCCAGTATACACATTACATCATTTTGACACTTAGTCTGTAGAATTATATATTTTCTATTATTACTTTTTGACTTGACGAGTTTACTTTCGCTACTTCTACTACTATTGTCTGATCTGATTAATATGCAGTGATTAACTAGAAATACATGGACTGAAACTCTTCCACACAGAGAAGTTTCTTACACTGTTTTGTTTTTAGACCCACTACACTTTAGTGGGTTGTTTTGAGACTTTGGGGATACCACGGAGATTACTTGTTTCTTAAAACATTCTAAAAGACATTTTTTTTACAGCAGTATAATCAGAACAGAGTCAGGCATTTGTGATATACAAGTTACAGCGTTCCCATTGAGTAAGGGGGTCAGGAACTCTACCCAGAGCCTTTGGTCAACACTATACTGTTTGCATACCCTCTCAAACATATGAAAGAAACTATCAAAACTATCACCCTCTTTAAATTGCGGAAGAAATGTACTGACCTGTTGTACTTCTGGGGTCCAGTTACTCCCTTCCCCATTACCTCCATGACTCTGGTGAAGAGTCAGTATTTCCCTCTCAAGCTTCCTCTGATGCCCCTTTTCTTCAGTTTCTATATCCAAACACCTGGCCTCCAACTCAAGTCTCTTTAGGTTCAGCTGGATTTTTAAGTCCACTGCAGAAAGGTTGAGCTGTCCATTCTCCGAGGTTATTGGGTATCCACTGCCATTCTGATTGTCCTTCGAAGAAAGGTTGAGCTGTCCATTCTCTGAGGGTATTGTATCTCCACTGCCAGTCTGATTGTCCTCCTGGATGCTGTTTTCTGATGCAGCTGTAACCAAGCCTGCAATCAGTTCTGCCTTAGTCAGCTTTCCATGTACCAGTCCCCTAGCCTGGTACATCTCCACCAGCTGGCTCCATGTCAGCTTTCCATACTCCTCTGCTGACATGCTGCCTGCTCACACTGACTAACCAAGCTAATGAAAGAATTAAAACAATTGTGATCTGAACTCTGAGTATTCACTGCGTGGCTGATTTAGAGTACAAAACACCTTCAGAGATCACTGTACGTAAGCTACAGGATTCACTCTACCCACACCACTGCAAACCACATGTGAGGATATCTTATCCCAACCACTGCCAACCACACTGTGACAGCTGTGCCTTGGCCCAGCAATCAAGGAGCCTCAATCCTCACCACTAGCACCAGGGAGGGCGTCTCATATAAGAGGAAAGGATAACAAATACACACAGTAAAGTACAATTTCCCTTAAGTGCACACAGAGATCATAGTCAGTCTGGGGCTGGTTGCCCCCTTGCACCCCAGGTCCCCAGTAAGATTCCCCACTGGCACAGCTATAGGGTCCAGATCTCATCCTAGCTGGCAAGCTAACCTCCAGTACCCTTTCTGTGCCACCATTGCTTCGTGTCCCTGCCCAGGTAGCTGACACACACCACACACACTTTGAGATAAGTATTTATACAACTTCACAGACACTCCTGGGAAAGGCTGACACAGATTCTCCAGCTGTACCCCTTTACTCAGACTATACGGTAGTAATTGCTGCCACCACCAGCTAATACTTATCAGCTACCCAAAGGCCCTTAAAAGGGTGTCCAATTATTACTGTGCAATATTATTATCCAATTGGGAATGTGACTAATCAGTGTAAGGCTTACTAGAGTGGCCTTGTACAATAAACTCTATAAATATGCAATATACTCAGAGCTTAATTTAACTCTACATAAACGAGCCACAGGTAAATTAAAATATTTAATAATAAATAATTAAAAACACAAGACAATACTACTACACCACAGTGATATCTAAGAGTTCAGAGATCACACAGAAACTTTAAACAATACAGTAGGAGAGTTCTGATATAACAGAAAACACAAGTCTAATCTTTATAGTCCTAGCTATTTCTAGAAGAAAACATACTTCTAACATACTACTTACATAAAGAGAGCATAAGGCAGTGCTGAGGTTTGGATATCAAGATCAAAATATTTACAGTCTCTTTTTAAACAATAGTTTTTAAACTGACTAACACATTTCTGCCGAGCCCTCCCATATTACATCATTTTGACACTTAGGTTTTCCCAATATACACATTACATCATTTTGACACTTAGTCTGGAGTTCCCTGGCCAAAATGCTACACTATACAACAATCTAACACCTGCTCAGGAAGCTACAACAATAAAAGGCATTTCACCTGTACACTCTAGTAATTATTCCTTAAGTTAAGACAATAGAAAGAATGTGTTCAGTTAGCCTCTTTGGCACCATTATTTATATCAAAAGGGTATACAAGACATAATTTTTACTTCAAAAGAACAGAAGAAATGCTTGGCTTAGTTTTCCTTACAGCAGATAGCAATGTTGCTACAATCTTGAAGTTCACATTTGACAGTGTTTTCTTTCATTTAAGAAACAAGGCTGTGTTTTACATTTATATTCACAAATGATATCATTATGTATCAAATTCTATTTGACTAGGCTGGCAGCCTTCACCCATCTTCCCCCAATCTTCACACCATAGATGCTTCTTTGGCAATCAATTTAACTCATTGTTATTTCATTATTTGCAATGCTGCTCACATCCTAATTTTTATCTCTGGACTTCTGGAATGTACATGTTCAAGCTTTGTATTAAGTGCATCATTATGTGTATGTAATTTTATGATTTTTATGATTTTGTATTATCTTTACAATGCTATTGAATGTGGAGCTTTTCTCAATGGGTCTCCACTGAAATTGCGCTCCTTGGCCAAGTCGGCCACTACAAATGTAAAATAAATAAATAAAATAAACCCATTGTGTTAGACCATTGTATTTGAGCTGGTATTGTTTGTCAAAACTACGGTTTAAACAAACAATTCCAGCTGGAATCATGTTTCCTTATTTTTAATAAGAATTCATAGTGATCTTTGACATGGATCTTACATAGGAAGGTGGGACAATGGTCTATTGTAATAGTTTGCACACTGATATCAAGACTAAGCATACCTGTACAAGTTTTCCCTTTTTTTTGCAGTATTACATATAGGCTTGTGGTGACACTACTTGCTCTGTACTACAAACCATTTTATTACTAGCATATACTCATGGCTTATTTGGGAAGGTGTTCTTCCATTGCAGATTTAAAGTCCTCTTAAGTACATTTGGGTAAAGGATCCACATGGCAGGCCCTACCCTGGAGAAGTCTCTTTTTGTTCTACCTGGCCAGACTAGGATTAAGTTTATCATTTGATTCCTTCTGAGTTAATAAACTTGATTTCTAGGAGGAAACTTCAGTCTAAGTGTATGTGTGTGTGTGTGTGTGTGTGGGGGGGGGGGGGATGGGGGTGGGGAGTGGCATTATCCTAGGTATAATATTTTGAACAACAGATTGCTTATAAGGATAGTGCCTCTGCTTTGAAATGGGTGCCAATGTGAGCCCTTTAGTAAGTTGCAGTGCTACACCTGTGAATCTACCAATAATACAACTCTGCACATATATATATATAAATATATCTATGGGTCCCCTTCAGAATGCCAAAATTCAAAACTTCGAAACCCATATGATCGCAGCCCATATGTTCGAAGTTTTGAAATACCGACATTCTGAATGGGAAATTGCATACAGCTCGGACCGGGAGATTTCCCTTGTTCTTGCTGTAGTGTGATCTCGGAGTTGATATATTTAAGTAGGGGGTGGGGGGGGTGCAGGGGGCGAAGCCCCCATGCTGTACACAGTTTAATGTGTGTTTTTTTATTTTTATGGGTCTAGCTCACATTTTCGAACATTCAAATGTTCGATCATATGGTCTCGGCCATATGAATTTTGAACATTTGAGCGTTTGATTATGTGAGGTAGATATATATATATATATATATATATATATATATATATATATATATATATATATCTACTACTATTCACTGAAAGCACATTTCACTGAAAACCAAATTAGTGTGCACTTTTCACTGAAAGCGCAATTCACTGAAAACACATTTCACCGAAACACGTTTCACCAGAAGTGATATATGGCCTTTTCCCCCACTGTAGTGCGACCCTCGAGTTAGTATACATAAGTAAGGGGTGGTGTGGGGGGCTACGCTCCCCACATATTTTTTTGTATATATTATTGTCAGAGAACAGTAATATATTGCAATTACATATATCCATGTATATAATTGAAAATATTCAAAATATGTGGGGGGCTATGCCCCCCACAACCCCCCATGTAAGGGGCGGTGCCCCCCACACCCCCCCCTTACTATATATACTAACTCCAGGGTCACACTACAGTGGGGAAAAGGCCATATATCACTTTCGGTGAAACGTGTTTTGGTGAAATGTGTTTTCGGTGAATTGTGCTTTCTGTGAAAAGTGCGAGGTGAAATGTGTTTCAGTGAAATGTGCTTTCAGTGAATAGTAGTAGATCCATATATATATATATATATGCATCTACATGAGGCCTCAATATAGTGTTTGATCACTGTAGGGCTGATAATGGCAGGCCGTATTCTAACTTTGTGGAGAAGCACATTTTTGCTATAGGTGTAGACATATCTCTCAACTGCTCTGATTTAAGCACAGAGTTATGATTTTGGCTCTTAGATTTAGTTTTGCTTTTCCTAGATTTACAATGCTCCTCATGAAATCTGTCCTGATTGTAGGTACATACTCTTTTTAAATATATAAACTAGACCTATACAATGATTCACTACCACTAATTATATAAGGTATAGTATGTAAAGAATGTCTGTTGTGAAAAATAAGGAAGTGCACCCTTTTCTGATCTTCTGCTATGATTTTTAAAGGCCATTGCTGTAATTTTTTAATGCTCAAAGAAAATGAATGCTTTGCAGGCAGCTGCTGATAGGATATGCAAAATTCTTTACCATAATAAATTGTCAGAGGACTTTATTAGTGATGTTATCAGGATGGATTGTGAAAGTTAATGAAGGACTGAGAGTGAGAGTTACTTAACTACTTGTTTTCGGGTATATTAGACATGATATTCTTGCGATTGTCTTGAAGGTACCAGAGGTGGTAAGTATGCTTGCTTCTGAGATGAGGAAAATAGCATGACACTATTTTGGGGCCTGATTAAGAGCGTCTCAGTAACAGATCATTGGCAGAGGTCAGAAGACCTTTCTTGTAGTTATGCCTGGAGAGCTGGCTGTGATTTATTAGCTTTGTTAAGTAATACGTGGTTAGCATGAGTGATAATATTAAACATTTAGTCTTGTCAGAAGAATGGTTATTAATAAAAAGTGAGAAAATCAGTGAGCCTAACATCAAGCCATCAGAATCATCAGTGTTGAAGATTACATTTTTTGAAAATTAGTTATTGGCACAGACTTGGAAGGTTCTAGCTTCCAAGTAGTAGCAAAGATAGCTTTTAAAGCAAGCAATTGGGTATGTTGATTTAAAGTTTCAAATGCTTTAGTTATGTCTATAATCAAAAAAGCTGTAATAAGACTATAATTAACACTCGTATACAGTAAATTGCTTTTGTAGCACTGAATATAACTGTTATGAAGCTGAAGAAATTTTAAAAAAGTAGCTTTCCAGGGAGTAGTTGGGATTTATGTGTTCAAATAATTGTTTTTGCAGTAGCTTTTCAATTATTTTTGTAAAAGGACACAGATTGCAAATGGAGCTATAATCTTTGAGGTTACTGATAGAAAGAGCCTTTGGAAATGGTATGAGAGAATGCTTATAGGTTGGCAGTGTTGTTCCTGTTCTTAAGGACAAACTAAATGTGTCTGTAAGGAGTTTAGCCATTTTTTCAGCTGGTTTGCTAAGGCAAGTAAGAACTAGAATACTGTACTATATGCCAGAAGTGATAATTATTTATATAGCTTTGGTGTTTTAGGGACATTTTTGGAAGTATGCTGCCAGAAGGGTTAGTTCAAGAGTAGAATGATTTCTGACCCTCAGGGGGTGTGGGGAGGAGTGGGGGGCAGGGGGATTAGTTACAAATGTAGGAAACTAGCCTGTTAAATTCCATATTGTATATTTGTAAGTAGAAAAATATTGAAGTCTTCTCCAAAGTTGAGATTACTAGATATTTCAGTATTCTTATGTGACAAATTAGTAATATGTCATGTTAGCTATTTCTTTCCAGAAAAAATGTAGGTGTACTGGAGAAGGCAGCCTGTTTTCCTCTGAAACAGATTTTTTTGCCCTTCTGACCCCCTTCCTCTCACTGCCTGTCAACCATCAAACCCTCCCTGGGTCTAATGGCACATTCATTCCCTTCACAGGACAAGATCTGACTGGGAGGGGTTGTCATCCAGGCAGCCATTAGGGTTGGTTAATTTTTTTAGATTGACTCTAATGTTGCACACACAGTGAAGTGCTGTGGAGAGGATGATGGCAGAGGTGTCCCCTCTCTACTGTAAGTGACAATCTTTACAAGTATCATTGCACTTTCCCTCACAGCATGAACAGTGGGTTCTCCAGTCTCCACCACACTCTACTTTCTTATATGCCTCCAAGTGCACAAACCCCACCACTCCCTTCAGCAAGTAAGCTGAGCAGGCCATACCCCTTCATTTCACTGCCTTCCTGCCTGGCTCATTCAGGGCTGCAGCTATTAATCAAACCATTGTCACCTTAGCCACATTCAGGGCTCCATCCCTTAGTGCCATAGAGCCAGGCATGTCTGATACACATTTTGCACTATGAGTGGCTACGCTAATGGACTTTCTATAAGTGAGGAAGGGTTGGTGTAGATGATCCCTTAGTGCCATAGAGCCAGGCATGTCTGATACACATTTTGCACTATGAGTGGCTACGCTAATGGACTTTCTATAAGTGAGGAAGGGTTGGTGTAGATGATCCCTTAGTGCCATACAGCCAGGCACGTCTGATACACATTTTGCACTATGAGTGGCTACGCTAATGGACTTTCTATAAGTGAGGAAGGGTTGGTGTAGATATTTTGCACTATGAGTGGCTGCACTAATGGACTTTCTATAAGTGAGGAAGAGTTGGTGTAGATGATCCCTTAGTGCCATAGAGCCAGGCATGTCTGATACACATTTGCACTATGAGTGGCTACGCTAATGGACTTTCTATAAGTGAGGAAGGGTTGGTGTAGATGATCCCTTAGTGCCATAGAGCCAGGCATGTCTGATACACATTTTGCACTATGAGTGGCTACGCTAATGTACTTTCTATAAGTGAGGAAGGGTTGGTGTAGATATTTTTCACTATGAGTGGCTATACTAATGGACTTTCTATCAGTGAGGAAGGGTTGGTGTAGATGATCACTAGAGGGATCTGGTAACAGGCCTTCCGTGCAGTGCCTTTCTGTTTCATCATATTTTAGTATCGTCTATGAGCCAGGGACATATGATCCTTCTACACGTAAGAGGGAAGAGCGAGTCCTAAACTGCATGTAGAGTGGAGATGACGTACAATAGAGCTTCAGTGAGGGCAGCCAACAAGTGTAAAGGGGACTGGCTAACAATAGCAAGGTGCAAATCTAGTTTCAGTAGTTTATGCTCAGAAAAGGTTTACCTATAACTGAGGCAGTGGTCTCCTAGTTTTGAACAGCTGTGAGTATATTGCAGGACAAGGGACTCACGCTATCTGGAAGGACTTTATTCTTTAAGCATCTATGCTTTCCGTTATTTTTGATCAAAAGTAGAGTAATGCCCTACTGTTTACATTAGGTGTAATTAGTGCCTTTACTAATTATTCTTGAGTTTTTCTAATGCTCAGTGTTTTCTAAATCTATTATCTCTTGTTTCAGCACAGATGATTATAGTTTGAACTTATTCAGGATTTGTTGTTTTTCTAAATGCAAATGTTATGTATATTACTTATTAATTGTAAACTCTCATTATCTTATTAAGAGTGAGACAGGTGCTAAACTCAAAAATCAGAGACTGTAGCAATATATATATGTATATATATATATATATATATATATATATATATGTATATATATATATATATATATATATATATATATATATATATATATATGTATATAGAGCAATGGATTCACTTCATAATCTCAAAATACTGAAATCCCGAATGTCAGTATCTCGAGACCATGAAGCCGAAAATCCATAAAGCCGAAACCCCAGAAGCGCGAAATTTAAAATCATGACTTCTGTAAAACATATACCACAGACACAAACATACACTTCCCTATACATACACAAACACACCTACCCGACATACAGAAAGGGGTGCAAGTGCTCTGTACCCCCCCATGTGGGGGGCACACACACCCTACTTAAATATACTAACTCCGAGGTCGCACTACACAGACAAGCACACAAAAACACATCTACACAAGCTACATTCCCCTCGCACGCACACATCACACTATAACAAAACACATGGACAAACACTAAAGCCCCTACCCAAAACCCATAAAACACAAATACTTACCTACATCTCCAACCATCCACTCACACACACCGCAACACCAGAACCGCTAATTCAAAATCTCCAAACATCAGGATTTTGAATTTTTCGCTTCTGGGGTTTCCATATTCTACACTTTCTCCTTTCTGGTCTCGGGCTACTGAAATTCGGGATTTCAATAGTTCAGGATTCTGAAGGGAACCCATATATATATATATATATATATATATATATTCAGACTAATGTCAACAGGAAATATTTTAGAAACCCACCATTGTGTATCTTGGTCATACTATTCTCAGACATTAAATTGTAGGAAGATGTCTTCTACATCCCTGAACTGCACAATATTTAAATATACTTGCACCTAAATAGTAATTTGTTCTTTGCAAACATCCTGTAGTCTGTTTTTCACTATGACATATGCTGTACAAAGTGAATTATTTTGCAAAGATACAAATGAAATAGATCAGAAGCCAGAAAACTACAATTAAATCAATGAAATAATTTCCAAAAGATTTGAATAATTTAATTTTGCATGCCCAAAGGCATTGACTTAAAATTATTAAAATAATGAAATTACATTTTTATGAGCTAAAATTCCAGGAATTATGTAGGATTTCCTAATAAGTTTTGGTAATTACATTATTACAGGTCACTCTATATTTAAATAAGCAGAATAAAAGCACAAAACACAATTAAAGAAGACTTGCAATACATAAAATTCTGCTTACTAAGTATCTCATCTACAGTAACAAATGCCATTAAATTCCACGAGTTTTATTACTTTTTTACTAATAGTCATTGCAAATTTCAGATTTTTTTTTTGTGGGGGGATAGAAAAATAGAAGCCTTGCTTGTGATCTGCATTTTCATATTATAATATAATAGAAAACTGTCTGTGCATTTTTGTTTTACAAATAAATGAAATAAAAAATACAATTAAATCAGATAATGCTTACCTGACAGTGGATTTGTTTCAGAAAATTAAATTTCAGTTCCATTTACTGTTGCCATCTTTGGAATACACACAAAAAAACTGACAAAGGCCTTATCCTTTGCTCCACCCATTTCAACTAAAAAATGTACATTGATCCTCCTTTTTAATTAATAATTATGCTAATGGTGAGTGTGGAAGAGAGGTGAAAAAGAGAGTACAGGCAGGGTGGAATGGGTGGGGAAGAGTGTGAGGAGTGATTTGTGACCGATGGGTGCCAGTAAGAGTGAAAGGGAAGGTCTACAAGAGGGTAGTGAGACCAGCTATGTTATATGGGTTGGAGATGGTGGCATTGACAAAAATGCAGGAGTCAGAGCTGGAAGTGGAAAAATTAAAGATGTTAAGATTTTCACTGGGTGTGACAAGAATGGACAGGATTAGGAATCAGTAAATTAGAGGGTCAGCTCAGGTTGGACGGTTTGGAGACAAATCCAGAGAGGCGAGAGCACGTTGGTTTGAACATGTGCTGAGGAGGGATGCTGGGTATATTGGGAAAAGGATGCTAAGAATGGAGCTGCCAGGTAAGAGAAAAAGAGAAAGGCCTAAGATAATGTTTATAGATGTGGTGAGAGAGAGGACATGCAGGTGGTTGGTGTGACAGAGCAAGATGCAGAGGACAGGAAGAAATGGAAACAGATGATTCACTGTGGCGACCCCTAACGGAAACAGCCGAAAGAGAAGAAGATGCTAGCAACAATCTTGGAAAAAAAATAGTAAATTTACTAAATGCAACAGATGAGCAAATACATAAAACACTCTGAAAAATATTAGAATGTATCATTCTTACAGTCCTGTCATTTGGTATGTTTGCTGAAACTATTACAATAGGTAAGTACTGGATTTTAAAATTATACTGAAAGGTAAAGACAAAAAGAATGACTAATATTTGTACTGTACAATGCTTCTTGCAATGTGTATTTTAGATTTTTCCTGATTCTAGTTTTGTTTATACAAATGATTTATACCGAAGTCAAAAATATCACTTCAGCCTAGAAAATTAAGGGCAACTGGAGGACACATAAATTATTTTACTTTCTTCTGTACAAAGCTCAGACATTTTAGACTTTATACACTTCTAGTGAGATGCAACATGAAAAGGATTATTTTTCATAAGACCAAGTGTTAATGGTCACATTTCGCACCTTCCAGAATGCCAGATATAACAGGTAAGAGGGTATTCTGACAACATAGTTTACATGCAAATAGGAAAACCATGTGAAACAGAAACTAGTTTGGAAAAATATTCTGCAGAAATGTGTTGGCTTCCACAATGACTCAAAATACCCGATAAGCACTAACCAAAACCCAATTTCCTGACCGTCAGGAAAATGTTCTGACAGGTGAAAACATTAATGCCATTTCACATATGGAAGACTCGGTGTCCGTTTTGCCATTTAAAATCATAGAAACATAGATTTTAACAACAGATGAGGACTGTTTGGACACATTATTAAAGAGAGAGTTTTTTTCCTACTAGTCAATGGTCACTAACGTAGGCAATCACCTGTCACTCCTTCACAACACTATTGGTCAGCTCATTCTCTTACTGGGTCAGCTTCATAACAATGAAAACTCACTGACTTGAATCACATATGAGCGAGGCAGAAGCACCAAAACCTTAACTACATAAAGCTTTACATCCCCGAAAACATCAACTGGGAAAAGAACCACTTGGCCACCAGGACAAAATATACAAACTGAAGAATGTCAAACCCACCAAAGTGGCAGGCTTTGCCCCCCACATCCCCACTAATGAAATATACCAATTCCTACCAACCAGGAGATATTACTTTCAGTCCAGAATGAATTCTCATATCTTGACTGTCTCCTTTAGCCTTAGAAAATGAAGCTCTTTTATCTCTCTGTGTCTCTCTCTCTCTCCATATTTTCAACATTGCGGTGACATTTGGCAAGTACATCATACTTTAGTGATCTTCAACCACCACTCCAGATTAATGGAACTGGTAATTCTTCTGGCATTCTCAGACCTACTTTCTCCATTGCCTTGGTTAAATAGTTCAAAATGGCACCAGATCAAGGATTAGTCGAAATCCTATTGCCTATTTAATGACACATATCTACCATAATTCCTGTAAAGGGTGTGTCACACTTACTACAATCATCTCAGGTAATACCATATACAATCATCTCATTTTCCCAGCACCTTATACAGTAACATGAAAAATGCAGAATAGATAGATGGATACATAGATATAGATAGCTATTTTTTTTCGCTTAAGTTCTTTTTTCTCCCTTACTGTCCCCTGACAGCCTTCCCAGTGCACCAGTCCTTCACTAGGTCTACCGGCACTCCATTTACCCTTGGTCCACTACCTGAATTTTAGCCAGGGACAGCAAGGATCTTAAGGACATCCTGGGAGTCATGCTGTCCTAAGATTTTTTTTTTAATTTATGACCTACGCTGTTATACCCTCCCTCTCTCGCAACTTCTGTGATGATGGTCAGGGGTGGCTGTACAATGGGAATGTTCAGCATTTTGTCCTACCTTAGCTCAGCTCAGCCGTGTACCCACCATAAAGCCCTTAGACCATGCCTCTGCTGGTAATGTCCACAATCTCTATTAGAGTTAATTTCTGGAGATGCCAACAATGTAGAATCTCAACTGTTTACATAGTTAGGGTTCTCTGACTAAGTACTCAACAAGGGTGAAGTAAAGCCCTGGTAAAGTCTACTCAGATTCCTGCATCAGAATATGTTGAGATACTGTCTGTTTGTGAATGCATTTTTCCAGGATTTTTGAAAGGGTGATAGTATGTCAGTTGGTCCGAAAATTGTGATTAGCCAATATGAAAGAGTTTTTTCAGATATCAAGGAAGATGAATTCCTGGATGGATCTGTTGATTAGAATTGAGAATGTGTATGCTATTACTTCTGTTGTAAACTTCATATATTAGGTGTGAGGTTATCTGGAACAAGTGTAGTGGTTTTCAAATTATTTAAGTGGAGTTTAATAGTGTAGGTGGGACATTGGTTCAAAATTATAGGTCAGTGTGTTGTCACAAATGGTGAAAGCTGACTGTGGTTTAAGTTTGGTATCAAGTTTTGAAAGAGAAAGGGTTGTGTTGTTAAAGGGAGAATTGAAAGTACATGAAAAATTGTAGTCCATTTTCAAGGCAAGGGGTTAGGTTATGTAGGATTGCTGGGCTTCGGGATTTGGAAAATAGCTGCACTGAAGAGTTTAAAAGGTTTAGAATGGGGTTCTTGTTTGGAAATGTAGTAATTTAGTCTTCTAAGATTATATTTAGGCACCGTGGAGGTGGAGATATTGTTGATAGTTGACTAAAGCTCTGGTAGATTGCCAGACGTGACAAGTTTTGTGTATTTGTCTCACTAGTTGCTTTGTTAATTAGGAGAGCCATAGAGCAGGAGAAGCTTTGAATCTTTTCTTGCTGAGTAGGGTATGGTGGTTGAGTATGTTAAGACAGATGTTTTTGAAGTATTGTATGGATTCATCTAAATAAAGGAGTTTTAGGTGACTATAATTATGGGACCTAAGGACTGGATAAAACTTCCTGTATTAAATTTGTAAATATCTTTGTCTGAGTTATAAATGGTAGATTTGCAGAGTTTAGAGAGAGTGTGAATGGTGTAGGTTGGGTGATGATCCCCTAGGGAGTCAGGTAGCAGTCCTGATTGAGTTATATTGTCTAGATGTTTAGTGAGAATCTAGTCTAGAATGGAAGAGATGCCTTTGTTTCATTATATCATGTGGGGTTGTAGATGAGTTATGTAAACCTGAAAATGTTTACCGATGAATGGGGAGGAGACTGGGAGACTTCGCCAATGTATATTTACATCTCCTAGGATATATGTTTCAGAATGCATGCTATTGGAAGCCTTCTAGTGTCCTAATATTATTGGAATTATTTAGTGGCATACAGAGAGTGATTATGCTAATGACGTTTGTGCTTTGATGTGTAAGTTGGATGAAAAGATTTCTGCTTTAGCGAAGGAGAGGGATAATTACAGGGAATTGTGATGACAATATTGCTACTCCAACTCACTATTTTCATAGCTGGTTAAGTCTTAAATATACTTTAGCTGGTGGTGGAGTATTTTGTTACAGTTTCATTAAGGAAATGGAAGGTTTCAGGCACATTTATTTTAATATTAGTATAGCAGAGAAATGAGTTTAAATGCAGGAGTGTAGAGGGGTCATTTTGTTACAGACACTGTGGATTTTAAGTAATTATCTGGCAGTTAGCTTAGAGGATTAAGGAGCTTTTACAAAGCTGTTTCCTATGGTCCAGAGGTGCAAGGTTTGATTCCCTAACCAGACAGTGCTCCTGGGCTGAGTCTGAAACAGGTCCATAGAGATCAGTCTTCTACCCTGGAAAACAGATACAAATAAATAAAGACTGAACAGTCTTAGGGTATTTAATTTTGGGGTGTTGGAGTAGTGTGAAGTAGCAAGCCTTGGGTTAAGAGGGGTTCCTATGAGTACAACGAAAATGCATTATGTTGAATGCGTTTTTGTCGACACATGTAGAGCGAACAGGCAAAACATCAAAGCAGCTGTTCAGCTAATTCTTTCCCTGGGGAAGAAGTCACTTGACCACTTCATTGTTTTGCTGTGTTCTGAAGTGTAGTGTGGTCCCTTGTTCGGTATAGCTCCCGAGCATGATTGTGCAACAGTTACTGACCTTAGGGTTAGGGTGCGGGTTAAGGTAAGTGTATATGTATGAAAGTGTTTACTGTTTTATATTTTGTGTTAAATGTATGGTTGAGTTACGTGTGTATCTGTTTTCAGTTGTTTACTTTTATTTTGGGGGGGTAGAATTAGGGTTAAGGTAAGTGTGTATGTGTTTGGAGCTGTTTATGTAAATGTGCGAGAGTTACTGACCTTAGGGTTAGGGTGCAAGTTAAGGTAAGTGCATATGGTTTAAAATGTTTACTGTTTTTTTTCCGTTAAGTGTATGTTTGGGTTATGTGCATATGTGTATTTAGTTGTTTACTGTTTTTTGGGGGATGTATAATTAGGATTGGGTATGTGTGTATGTGTTTGGAAGTGTGTAATGTGTTTTTTTTTTTTTTTTTTTTGCGGGGGTTAGAACAGTGATTTCTTTCCCTAGGAAAGAAATCGCTGTTCTTTGAATTCGACATTTTCAGCTTTCGCTGAAAATGTGTCGATGTAACATAGTTCGCTGTTTTAAGCATTCAGTGTTGCAATATAGACCCGGTTAAGAGGTATATATCTCCACTAAGATGTTAGCTTGTATATTTAACGCTCAAGTAGTACTTGACTGGGAAATATGTCCTTAGTTTACATTTAGGAAGTATTGCGGTTGGGAGGGGGGTAATATGCTTTTAGTGGGTTAATAAGAGAAATTATGGCATGCTTTGCTTGACTGTTAGGTATGAGCTATGGAAAGAGCTGGTTGTGAGTGACAAGAGATGTAGAAGGGATAAAAGAAGTGGGCGAATCATAGTTTAGGGAAGGGGATAGAAACAGCTAAAGGGTGTAATCAGAAGATGTACTTTAGCAATGAAAGATGTGAGATGGACTAGACAGGGTACTGATTCATATAATGATCTTTGAATAAATGTCTGTGAAAAGAATCCCTTCTCTGTGTGGCTGCAATATAAGGCTAAGTGGAAATCCTTATCCTATGAAACATAATAAAAAGATTTCTGTACAGTACCAGTGAGTAAAGTAGGTAAACGTGGTGACTTCAGAGGAGTTATCATACAGCAGGCGGGGAGTGTGAAGTCAGCAAGGTTGATTTAGTTTATTAACAACAGTGGATGCTTAGGTGCCTTCTACATTAGTCTTACCTGCAAACAGAAGTTGTGTTTATTTCCTGAAGTGGGTTTGTAGTACTTTTATTTTATGAAAATCTTGTTGCTGCTTTATGAAGAACTGGTGATGCAGGTGAAAATGGCTGGGAAGGAGTAGAAATAAATCTGAGAACCTGAAGGGGTTGAGAATGCGAGGGGAGGGGAGGCAAGGAAAGGGGATAATAGCTCACACATCAGCTGGAGCAAATCAGACCATGCATGTGCAGAATGGTATTTCAGCAAGCCTGATTACAGTGCTCAACAGGACCTGGTAAGTAAAGAAAATTTAGATGTAGCGTCTTAAAGTGAGAGAGACAGTTAGACCAGGATGTCAGTTACATAAGTAATTTATCACTCAGCTAACTTTAAACAATAATGCAAAGTTCAGTGGAAGCATTTCAGTATGTGTCAGCCATCAGCACCGCAGGGTAGTAAGCATTGATGGTAGAGGGTCAGGAAGTGAGTCTATAAAATCCTGCACGTACTTTACTGATCATCTCTAAGGAAGGTACCCAACCTTGTGCCTTTCAGTTTGCTCATATCAGCTATTGAATGCAACTATCCAAATGACAATCTTTTCACCATCATTTCACAACATTCTCTCCTAAGAAGTAGCAAAGTATTCTAAGGTCAGACCTCCAAAATGCAGAACTGCCTACCCTTTTACTTTTAATCTAGCCATTTATTCTGTACTAATGCCATGTACTAATGCCCCTGACAACATTCCCTCTTACTTCCTACGTATAGCAGCAGATGCAATTGCTTATCCCATTAGCATTTTAATCAATCGTTCCATCCACGAATGCATTGTACCCCAACTGTGGAAACAAGCATTCATCATCCCCCTGCATAAAGGAGGCAACAATTGCAACATCAGTAACTTTCGTCCTATTGCTATTCTGTCCCCCATTTCTAAACTCCTAGAAAAGTGTATACACCTACAACTTCTGCCACATCTCTTAGACAACAACCTGCTAACCCCTACACAACATGGATTCAGGCCAAATCATAGCACTATGACAGCCCTGTTGTCCTTTCTTGAGACTGTTAACACAGCATGTGATTCCGGCCACATTGTCTCCACCTTACTACTTGACCTCTCCAAAGCCTGACATTTCACACAACTTGCTCTTAACTAAACTGCCAAAACTTAACCTCTCTCCCTCTACCATAAACTGGTTCTCCAGCTATCTATCAAATAGATACCAAGCTGTAATATGGAAAAAGGCCACTTCCCCATTCCTTAGTACCCCCACTGGAGTTCCTCAAGGATCAATTCTTGGTCCCCTCCTCTTTAATATATTTATCAATGATTATCACAAATCTGTCCCATTTGCAAACATCATCCAATATGCAGATGATTCAACCATCATCTGCTCTGCCACCTCCCCCTCTCTGCTCCAAAAACTTACTCAGGAAGCTTTTTCAATTACTGAACATTGGATGAAAATAAATCACTTAGCACTCAATGCCTCCAAAACAAAACTTATGGTATTCACCCCCTCCAAATCCACTTCCTTCAACATGAACTCTTTCTCAATTACCAGCCTAAATAACTCACCCCTTGAACTAGTGTCTGAAACTAAGCTACTAGGTGTACAGATTGACAATCGGCTTAGTTACAACTCCCATCTACAACTAAATATTAAAAAAACCCATCAAAAACTAGGTATGCTCTACCGTCAGAACCAATACCTTACAAGCTCCTCCAAAATCACACTCGCTTCTTCTTTTCTCATCCCCTCCCTTCTCTATGGGGCTCCTTTATTGACTAATCTTCAGACTTCTCTAAAAAAACAGCTTTCCTCTTGCTATAACAAAATTGCCAAATTCGCCAACAGCCATAGGTCCGCTACTCACCACTGTTCCTCTCTCCAAAAACTAAACTGGCTCGAATTACCTAATCATCTCATATATATACAGCTGACTTTCGCTCACAAGCTCATCCTTAGCCCCTCTCTTTGTCCCTCCCTGTCTTCTGCCTTCAAAATGCACCTACCAAACAGAGTCTTAAGGTCTAACAATCAAAACCTACTAGAAGTACATAAACCATCTCATCTCCCAGGTAAACACCTACTATCTTTTAATCTTGCCTGTCTCTGGAACTCACTTCCACCATCCATTCGTACCACCTCTAACCAGTACATGTTCAAAAAATCTCTTCATACATATCTAAGATCCCAATGGGATTGTTCTTGCTCCCTCCCCTCATAATTCTATGTTATCCCATTCTCCTTCACATATATGATACATAACTCTTCCTATCTAAGCTTATGTTCCCTCACAATACCTACCCTGCAATGTAAGTTTATGTTTTCTGCTGAACAACTTCTTTGAATGCATAAAACATTACTCTTTTAACTTATTCCCCTGACATTTAATCCACATCAGATTGTATTGTTTTGAATGCATAAAACATTACTCTTTTAACTTATTCCCCTGACATTTAATCCACATCAGATTGTATTGTTTTGAATGCATAAAACATTACTTTTTTAACTTATTCCCCTGACATTTAACCCACATCAGATTGTATTGTTTGAATGCATATAACATTACTCTTTTAACTTATTCCCCTGACATTTAATCCACATCAGATTGTATTATTTTGAATGCATATAACATTACTCTTTTAACTTATTCCCCTGACATTTAATCCACATCAGATTGTATTGTTTGAATGCATATAACATTACTCTTTTAACTTATTCTCCTGACATTTAATCCACATCAGATTATATTGTTTTGAATGCATAAAACATTACTCTTTTTAACTTATTCTCCTGACATTTAATCCACATCAGATTATATTGTTTTGAATGCATAAAACATTACTCTTTTTAACTTATTCTCCTGACATTTAATCCACATCAGATTATATTGTTTTGAATGCATAAAACATTACTCTTTTAACTTATTCTCCTGACATTTAATCCACATCAGATTGTATTGTTTTGAATGCTTCTTGAATTTTTGAGCCTAAATGTGTTAAATGTTTTATATTTTACTCTGTATAAGTATTACTGTAGTTTTTTTTGTATGTACCTGTTTTCGTCTGTATTGGAGCTTTTCTCCCCAGGACTCCATTGAAAACGGGTTCTTTTGGCCCAATGGACTATCCTGGTAAACCAACTGCAAATAAATAAAATAAATAAATAAATTATTCTGACATTTCAGTCAGTCAGCAGCCAAAATTAGGTAGAAACCCAAAGTAAGCACCATGGTGTGGATGGGTGAAGCCCTGAATATGACCCCAGTGACCATGTTGGATTAGCAGTCCAGTCACTGAAGGAGCTGACTTGGGATGATGGTGTTGAGTGGCCAACACTAGCCTGCTTATTCTATATTGATGGGAGAAAGGTGGTTTCCCACTACAAGTCTGAGTGACACAGTGAAGCAGGAGCACAGCTTGCAGATATGCCCTTGGGCAAAAGCACAGCTTGCAGATATGGCTGCAGATATGCACTTAGCTCTGCCAAGCTGTGGTGAGGCAACAATGTTCTGGACAGGGCATGTGCAAAATTGTGCATGAAACCACTGGAAAGAGAACAAGAGAACTACCCACACATTGTGATCATGCATTTGCACTGTCAGGGGAGGGCCATAGGCCCTTAAAGTAGAAAATTGTGTTGGATGCCTGGATGATGACCTCCAATGATTGTCTCTCAGTCTAAGGGAGAATTCTAAGAGTGATGATGCTTGACAGGCAGTATACAAATGTATTCAAGGCCCCAGGAACAATGCGAGGACTACAGGGACGTAGCTCATGCCAAGCTGGCTTATTTTATGTTCCTAAAGTGGTTTGTTCACACTAGTGTATTTGTTTTGTCATAGTAGATGCTTCTTTAGGTATGGTTTTCAAAATGAGTACAGTTCATGATAATGACAAATGTCAGTTTCGTTGTTGTATAGTTTCAGACTAACGTGTTTAGTGTAGTAGATTTATTTATTTTTCTTCTGTTTTATACTTTTCTTGCATACAGAGCTGTTTGAGTGCATTATTATCAGTAATATCAAAAGCAGCTAGTGTTTATGTCTTTACATATCACTGTGTTTTACTGTTTTTTTTTAATTGTGTGTGATTTTGATTCTGGATTCTTTTGTAACAAGGCAATTATCAGTTCAGTATAAAACTAAATTAATAAATTACATAGAAATTTAAATTCCTGACTAAATGCAGAATGGCAGAGGACGACCATTTTAAAATACCATGCTTTCACTGGTTTCATATCACGAAAGTTGTTGGTGTGTGATTTGGAAGATAAGGGTTTGAATGTCATTTAGTTCAAACTAGTAGAATGTATGATACCAAGAAAGCATTCTTATTTTGTCTAGTCCTATCTTGTCAAATAAACTAGAGTGTTCAAGAAGGAATATCATATTATTAAAATGAAAAAGCAAAGAAATACAACAAGGATCCATAACTTCTTTGACAAAACTCTGCTTTATCATTCGATTGACATACCTACTTGGCAAAATTGCATCCGTACATAGTGACACTAAAAAGGTATCTGTAACTCAGGCCTGCAGTTTTTTTTTCAGTAAACTATTTGAAGTGTCTGGAATCCAATAGATTTTTTTTCAATTAAATGAACCATCACTGAATTTTATTTTAGATAGGATTTGGTTTAATGGCTATTTGTCCTCCCACTTTTTGTCAGAAATGGACGCAAATATAGCTGCCCACCACTCCCTTCCTGCCCTTTCTAATATCTGCCTTGACACTTTATTTAGTTGCCCTAAGAACAGCCCTCATTTATAAATAATTATACAATGGCATGGGCAATCACAACCATCAGCTGGCTACTAAGTTCTTCCAGCAACAAATATTAGTGAATGTATCCCTTTATTACTTGTGGTTAAACTATTTAATTAATCACATTCATTCTTCAATAAAGTCCTTCTGATCAGTGCTATAATCTTAATAAATGAGCTGCCATGTTGTTTTTCTGCTCTATATATGTGACAAGGAATGAAATAAAGTTTGTCAAGGATGCACATGTCCCTTACACACTTAAATTAACAGTACTTTAGCTTCCTATCAGTCCTAATAGCACTACATATCAGTGGTGTTTAAATGCCCTAGTAAGGCAAAAGAAATAACCAAAATAATCAATTCTGCAATAAATTCTAGCAGAACATAAGAACATTTTGTACTGTAAGCTGACCTACTTGAAATGTGATGTGCTACCTATTTCTTTAAGACTGCAGCACAGAACCTGTTTTAAATGAGAATATCATTTAAGACCATACTCATGTTACTGAGTACCAGGTACATTTTTGCGTATTATTGCTATCCTTACAAAGAATGGTTCGCTGTCACTGCTCCTCAATGCATTCATTATCCTGGTTATCCTGTTATGTGTACCCACTGATGATCAGAGTAAAGGGAATTCATTTTTATAGCATAAGAAAACAAGACGTTTCACAGTATGTCTGACTTTGTCAAACATAGCATGCATTTTCAGTGGGAGTTATGGCATTTTTAATAACAGCTGGCTGCTTTTCTGCTGAAATATTCTCTTGCTAAATTAATAGCTTGTAGAAATGTGAGAACCTTGCTCTGACTGCATAAACAGCATTGAATGCACTTAAATGCAGTGAAGGTTCTGCTTTGTCATTTAAAATAATTCAGATATAATGCCCAGAACCAGTTTATTAAGAAAAAATAAAATAAAGGGGTCTTCACTAAAATATTTTTTTAGAGATATCCAGAGGCTTGTAAACAACTTAAGAAGTCTAGGAATGTGGTCAACTACACAAATTCAGTTTTTGACTTAACCAATGGAAAAATATACAAAATATTATAAATAACACACACACACACACACACACACACACACACACACACACACACACACACACACACACACACACACACACACAACCAAGCACATACACAAAAAATATATGTTGAACTCCTCTTTGAGAAATAGAGAGAGAGAGAGTCATAGTTTTTGTGGAGTTTGAATCTTACGCCTTATCAATGAACAGTTGGTGTTTTTCTTTTGGCTTTTCCCGGTTAGGGGTCGCCACAGTGGAACTCCGGTCCACTAATGATTGGGAGTAGATTTTTACGTACTGAGTTGCCAGCTCTGACGCACAACCTTCAACGAAGGCCACTCAACTGCAGGGAGGACATGCAGACTCCACATAGAAGGCGCTCCAGCCGAGAATCGAACGGGAGAATCTCTTGCTGTGAGGCAACAACGCTACCACTGCACCACTGCGGCTTCACGCCTTATCCTTATCAATGAACAGTAATTCTGCTGAATTGCTACACTCTGGAATAGGCATTTGTCATTGCTAGATGTCTGGATAGAACACTGTTGATGGATTTCATTTTACATTTGTTGTGGATTTTCTCTTTGGCCTTTTCATCTCTTTTCCATGCATAAAATAGTTAAGATATCTGTGTTTCTATGGCACAGACGGATAATCACTGACCCCAATCTAGAGGATGCATGACCAGCTAGTTACCTGGCACTACAGCCAGTGACGGATGTTGGTTTAACAGTTTTGGGGCTAAAATACTGTGTAATCCAGTCCACTACAGTGCCAAAACCTACAGGAAAGAGCAGTGTATGGCATGCAGTCTTTTTTATGACTCTTTGTTGACCAAATTAGTCCCACTAGGCTAGTGTCCTCTTTTCAGGGGAGGCCAGAGGTAGTTTTTAAACTATGGGGACATTTGACCAGGGAACTCCTCTTACTCTTTTTTCAATAAGTGCAGGTGGATTGTTACATCCCCATGATCTACCACCAACTTATACAGATGGGACTTTAATTTAACATGTCATGTGAAATGCACCCTCCCATGCTGCACTGCACTACAATGTTAGTACAATAAGTGCAGGTGGATCGTTTACGTCCCCATGATCTACCACCAACTTATATAGATGGGACTTTGGTTTAACATCTCATGTGAAATGCACCCTCCCATGCTGCACTGCACTACAATGTTAGTACAATAAGTGCAGGTGGATTGTTTACATCCCCATGATCTACCACCAACTTATATAGATGGGACTTTGGTTTAACATCTCATGTGAAATGCACCCTCCCATGCTGCACTGCACTACAATGTTAGTACAATAAGTGCAGGTGGATTGTTTACATCACCATGATCTACCACCAACATATATAGATGGGACTTTGGTTTAACATCTCATGTGAAATGCACCCTCCCATGCTGCACTGCACTACAATGTTAGTACAATAAGTGCAGGTGGATCGTTTACATCCCCATGATCTACCACCAACTTATATAGATGGGACTTTGGTTTAACATCTCATGTGAAATGCACCCTCCCATGCTGCACTGCACTACAATGTTAGTACAATAAGTGCAGGTGGATTGTTTACATCCCCATGATCTACCACCAACTTATATAGATGGGACTTTGGTTTAACATCTCATGTGAAATGCACCCTCCCATGCTGCACTGCACTACAATGTTAGTACAATAAGTGCAGGTGGATTGTTTACATCCCCATGATCTACCACCAACTTATATAGATGGGACTTTGGTTTAACATCTCATGTGAAATGCACCCTCCCATGCTGCACTGCACTACAATGTTAGTACAATAAGTGCAGGTGGATTGTTTACATCCCCATGATCTACCACCAACTTATATAGATGGGACTTTGGTTTAACATCTCATGTGAAATGCACCTCCCATGCTGCACTGCACTACAATGTTAGTACAATAAGTGCAGGTGGATTGTTTACATCCCCATGATCTACCACCAACTTATATAGATGGGACTTTGGTTTAACATCTCATGTGAAATGCACCCTCCCATGCTGCACTGCACTACAATGTTAGTACAATAAGTGCAGGTGGATTGTTTACATCCCCATGATCTACCACCAACTTATATAGATGGGACTTTGGTTTAACATCTCATGTGAAATGCACCCTCCCATGCTGCACTGCACTACAATGTTAGTACAATAAGTGCAGGTGGATTGTTTACATCCCCATGATCTACCACCAACTTATATAGATGGGACTTTGGTTTAACATCTCATGTGAAATGCACCCTCCCATGCTGCACTGCACTACAATATTAGTACAATAAGTGCACGTGGATCGTTTACATCCCCATGATCTACCACCAACTTATATAGATGGGACTTTGGTTTAACATCTCATGTGAAATGCACCCTCCCATGCTGCACTGCACTACAATGTCAGTATCCCAGTGTGGGAATAGAACCATAGCCTTTTGATCTTCTAGAACAAAAGGAGAGTGTATTACCTATTGAGCCAGTGACACTGCTTTATGGGCTATATGATATGTATGTGCCTGGACATGATCCTGGCTCTACCAAACATTGTTTATAAGCTAGCTTCACTGTGCACATCCTGGAATGTGCATGAGCATCTATCTGCAGACACATGTTAGCTATCAAGGAAAATAACAAAATAAAAGTACAATGGCTACCCTGGGAGAAAGCTTTCCGTAACCATAACTGTCTCTCAGCGTGGTCATTAAGAAATGAATAGGTGGTACTTTAATGGAAAGGGATGGGCTTTGTGTCTAGCAGGCAATGGGTAGAAAGAACCTAACAAAAAATAGTATTATCTGAAATGTAATTTCATATAGTCTTGGTGAAATCGTATCAGGGCTTGTAAAAACAAATTCATTTGGTGCAGATCTAATAGATAATAACTGTTGTATTCATGATGTAATCTGAATATGGACTCATCAGGTAACAAAACAAATGAAATTTTCCATAGCTGTGAAGCTATATTTGCTAAATTTAATAGAGACTCAATAATTCTGAATCAAGTTTTCAGATGCAAAAGCTACATTTTACTTATTGAACTGTGGTACAGTCATTGCGTTTACAAGAGACGTGAAACTGCAGAATCAGTTTGTGTAAAAGATCTTTGTCAATGCTACATTAATTATTTGTATCCCAGAGGTTAGACTTTTATAATACTATGAGTAAATGTTAAAGAAATTAAATTCCTCTCCTAGACTCCTCTCCCCAGGAACTTCCAAAACACCTCCCCCACTTAATGCTGACCCTGATACCCCTCAACAAACTGCAGATGCTTTTAACTCTTTCTTCACTGAAACTATACAAGCTCTAGCTAAACAACTTAATGCCAACAACTTCCACCCAGCAAATAACCTAACAAACTCTGCCTTTACATTCTCTCTACAACCTATCTCTACATCTTTCATATACAGACTCCTTCTCAAACTAAAACCTTGTACCCCCTCTGCTGATAAGCTCCCTTCACTTTTTCTTCAAAAGGCTGCCAAGGTTATCGCATACCCTATATCTATTCTCATAAATAGGACAATCAAAGAAGGAACCATCCCAGATATCTGGAAGGTCTCTCACATTATCCCACTTCATAAAGGTGGAAACTCCATTGACTACTCGAACTATAGACCTATTGCTCTCCTCTCTCCTCTAGCTAAAATTATGGAGAAATGTATACATCATCAACTTGTACAATACCTCTCTCTTCACAACATAATTGCAAACTGTCAACATGGCTTTAGACCACATCACAGTACTACTACTGCCTTGCTGTCCTTTGTAGACACTATCAATCAGAACCGTAACAATAACCTACTCTCTTCTGCCCTCTTCATTGACCTCTCTAAAGCATTCGATATGGTCAACCACTCTTTATTAATTAATACTGTTGAATCCCTCTCTTTTGATACCCCAGCCACTAAATGGTTTAGTTCCTATCTTACAAACAGAAAACAGACAGTTCTCTGGGATAACCATATTTCTTCTCTTTTGCCTGTTTCTATCGGAGTTCCACAAGGCTCTATTCTTGGCCCACTTCTCTTTTCCCTCTTCATTAATGATCTCCAAACAATAATCCCTCAAGCAACCTGCATTCAATATGCAGATGATTCTACACTCATCTGCTCAGCATCCTCCACCCCAGAACTTATCTCTCTTACTCAAAAAACCTTTAACACTGTGGAAACATGGTTCTCCAGCCGGTTCCTTCTACTAAATGCAAAAAAAAACAAACTTCTCCTCTTCACCCCCACTTCCAGGAAGTCCCCCTTAAACTTCACCATCTCTTCTAACAGTGCCACTGTCATCTCACCTGACTCCACAACTAAACTTTTAGGTATTACCATTGACAACAATCTCTCTTTCAACCAACACATTAACAACACTATAAAACTTGTCAACAGAAAAATAGGGTCCTTATATCGTATTAGACCATGTCTTACACCTACAACTAGAACTAGGATTGCTCACTCCCATCTTATATCTACTCTCCTTTATGCTTCACCCATTTTCACCAACCTCAAGAAAACCAACCTCAACAAACTGGCAACCTGTTATAATAACATTGCCCGTTTCGCTACCGGTAACCCCTACAGAACCCATCACTCTCTCAACCTGAAACAACTAGGCTGGCTAGAGCTTCAGAACTTTCTTGTAATCCCTCAACTCACTATTGCCCATAAAATACTGTACCAACCAGATAACACCCCTATACTCTCTCAACTCATAACCCTTTATAACAATCTTAACTCTCTCCGCTCTTCTAATAATATCTTGGCTAGTTCTGTAAAAGCAAATAACACTGCTGGTGACTCTCTATTCACCAATTCAGTAGGTTCAAAATGGAATTTGTTACCTAGGAACATAACAATGAACACATCATTGCCTCTCTTCAAAAAAAATATTAAACTGCACTTCCAAAATCACTGGCTTTGTCCCTGCAGTAAACCTGACTAAACTTTCACTTGTATTATGCAACTTTAATCCACCTCTTACTCATGTGTGACTCTTTCCTCCACTTACCTTTCTTTTCTTATCTCACTTCATCTTACCACAGCTTCTTTGTCTGTTAACAGTCTTAACTTGATCTCATTTTCAAAACTCTTCCCTTCTTAACTTCTCCTTTTCTTATTACTCTCTTTGTCTTCTCCTTCTTAGCTCCTTTCCTTTGTTACCTCTATCAAAACTAGTATTTTTATCTTTGGGTAATTTTATTTTGGATTGTAACTGAGTCTAGTAACTAATTCATGTAGTAATAATTTTAAATTGTAGAGTTTAATTTTTTAGTTTTTTACTAATTTTTTTTTACTAATTCTAGTACTTTTACTTATGTTGGTTTTATGCCTTGGATTTACTTCTGTGGAGCTTTTCTCCCCGGGCCTCTACTGAAAATGGAAATATCTCCAGATAGACAAATGTAAAATAAAAATAAAATAAATAAATAAAATTCAGACTTATGCACTGGTAATTATCTATAGATACAGACAAAATGTCCAGATACTCCACTTTCGGTACTATGGCATCCTAGGAGGCCTTTGAAAAAAAGTTTATTCTAGACACAAATACAGCTAAAGTAGAACTGTCTATGAGCCTGAACTACAACTGCAGATAAGAAATACATGGTTATAGCAGCCAAAATGAGCAGAAAAGTAGTGTGTAAAGTTTAGAGTAATGAAGTCCTGTATTTGACGCAGATGACTTTGGACTGACACTCGTTCTGGAGGAGCGGACAAGTGATGGTAGGATTGAGGGATAAGTGTTAGCTTACTCATCATGGGGTAGGGAAAAGATTCAGAGTACTGCAATGCCAGCACCTGGGGGGGGGGGGGCAGAGGTGCACAGTTTGTATAGTACGGGGCAGGGATATGGACTTGGGACTGCAAAACTACATCCACGTGGTAACCTCATGGCTCATGTGCAAGAATTAAAAAAGTAATTGCCCTAACACCTTTACAAGCCTAGCCATGTAAAAACCTGTGTACCCTAACTGACCAGAGTTAAATGGTGATTGTTGCAGATGTGATTCTATGTTCAGCACTGACTGTCCCTATCCATGAGGGACATAGATGCTACCCCCATGGTGAAACTATGGTTACCTGTCCAGTTGTCAAGGTTGCACTTAAATTAGGTCATTGAGGAGCTGTACTTCACATGAAGGTGGAGCTTATTCCAGAGGAGTGTCAATCTCTGAGAGATATATCTGTCTCTCCCACATGTTCTGTTAATGTCACAGGCTAGGCTGAGATTCCTGGAGCAAATGACTCTTGTCCTATTTGATTTGCGGATGTTCAGCATTTTCATTAGGACAGTGTCTATCAGGGGAAGGCATAGCAGGCTCTTACATCTGTGAGAGTGAATATCAGCCCTGGAGAAGGGGTTTGGCCAAAAGCAAAAAAAAATATTGGCTGCTTGGGAGGTAGTTGCATCATGATCTCACCCTAGTGAAGAGGAATGAACTAGCATAATCTCAGCAGCAGCTAGACGGTTAGCAGTTTAAGGGGCCAGGAAAAAAAAAAATAAAAATAAAAACAACCCAACAGATACACAATATAGGTTGCTATTTAAAAAAGACTTTTTTGCAAAAATGGAACTTGTAACCCCTAAGCTCCATTTATTAGCTTGTTAACATCATGTCAGTAACATATTACAAGCTTTTCATTTGAATTAACTAAATGTAACATACATATTCTATAACCACTATGATAATGGCAGGACTAGTATAGTTTCTGGAAATGAGAACATGGCTTCTGATTTTCTGTCATATTGTTTGTCATCGACTGAAAAAATGGGAGGTTGGAGACACCTGTGAATTTAAACTTATACCATTATAAAATATGTGAAGTAATGTTAAATGGGAGACACCTGGGAATTTAAACTTACAGCATTATGAAATATGTGAAGTAATGTTAAATGGGAGACACCGGGGGGATTTGAATTTATTATGAAATATGTGACAATGTTAAATGGGAAACAACTGGGAATTTAAACTTATAGCACTTTGTAATGTGTGACATAATGTTAAATAAGAAGTTTTAATGCCACGTGATGTGTGATAAGGTTGACCAACATGACCTTGACTCAGTTATTGGATTTCTGTCCTCATGATAGACGTACCTGTTTGCTAACTATGTATTAATGGAAGCAAGTTGGTTGCTAAATAGATACATTGATCTGGGGCTGTAGGGCTGTTGAATGTGATTGCATAACCATGTAGGATTTGGAGTTCTGTTTTTCACTAATGGCTGAACATTTGTGGATTTAGTCTGTGTAAAGTTGCAGGAGTGTGGGGGTGCACAAGGACTTGCCCACCTGCAAAAAAAAGTTAAAAAGAAGTAAGATTATTTTTTCAACTGTATTTAGACAGTTCAATGTTTATGCCATGCAAACATTTTTTTATCATTGGAACTGCATGCAATTTAAGTCCTGTCAATCACCTTTTCTATAATCCATTTATTATGCAGAAATAATTTGTTTGATGATAACAACACTGTGAGGTACTCGCTACGAACAATAGGTATTATTTATCCCCACTCCTGCCTCTCCAGATGTTCAAATTTGGGAAGTGGTACCCATAAATTGTACTGTCATGACTCCATAATTGATTAGACAATCCTTCCTGCAGGCTTTGATTGCTAAGTCATGTGACCATGTAACTAACTGCCAACAAGATAGACTGTAGGGCCTTGCAAGAAATGCCCACTGTTGGAATATTCCCCCTTTACTTCTTTTGTTGTCCTGTAACTTTAAGAGTCATAGTGGATCCGATATGTATAGGAAATTGAAGTGAAATTCCCTGAGTAGCAACTGCCTGAATCACAAGATGCTGAGGAACAAAATGTGGATTGCTGTTTTCATTAGAAAACCATTTCTAAGTGTGCACCGATAATATGATTTCTAAGTGTGCACCGAGAGTGATTTCTTTATTTGGGAACTGTCTCCCTTCTTTGTGTTTTTACAGCTGTGGATCTGGTATATTTGAGTTCAGGAGGTTTGGGGGGCCTGACTACCCACATGATGGACACAGGACGGCATACTCCAGCAAAAAGCAGGCAGCTGAACTTTTGTCCTTTAGGTTCATAGGTTCATAGGCAGATACTAGGCTATTGGCCCTAGGCCCTATACAAAGCCTAGCCAAAAAGGTACCCTGGCTTTTGCCACCCAATAAAATTATTTTCCTGTCCCTATGTCGAGTAGAGCCACAGAGGTGATCCCCAGGGTGAATTTCCTATTTCCCATCCAATCATCAAGATTTTTCTTAAAGAGTGCTAATGAGGAGCTTTGTTTGATATAGATAGGTAGTTTGTTCCAGAGTATGCAAAGTCTCTGGGACAGAAATCTATCCCTCCAGCATGTTCTGTTTATTGTGGTGACAAGGTTTAGGTCTGGAGTTTTTTTGAGACGGTCGCATAGGGCATCTGTTTGAGGCTGGTAATCCTGTATGTGAGGTATTTCTATGGCCTTTCCAGTTGTTGTAGATGTCTTGTGAGGTACATACCAAAAGGGGCGTTGTACTCTATAATGGGTCTAATGAGTGATGAGTAGAGGGGAACAATGACCTCTTTTTTCCTGGATGAGAAACCTTTTGTGATGAGGTGTGCCACGTAGAAGAATTTCCTGACTAGTGTAGCAATGTGATTATCAAAGGAGAGACTACTGTCCACCTGTGTCCCAAGGTCTGTTATCACACTTTTGGTGTTAAGTAGACTACCACCTATGTGGTAGCTCATGGGTACAGAGTTTTTACCACAGAGGATGACAGTGCACTTTTTGGCATTGAGCTTGAGGCCATGGCTTTGACACCAGGCATCTGTCTCAGTGAGGCCCTTTTGAAAGATGTCCACATCATTAGGAGTTTCAATTATGGCTCCTAGTTTGCAGTCATCTACGAACTTCATTAGCCAAAGACCTTCTGTGTTAGCCTGTACTTCAGAAAAGTAGATTCCAAACAGGAGAGGACCCAGGACTGAACCCTGTGGTACTCTACTTGTGACTTGTCTGAAATCGGATTTGGAGTCTGCTATTTTCACAGTGTGGGTTCTGTCAGTGAGCCAGTTGGCAACCCATCTTGTGACATAGGCATTTATACCTAGTTTAATGAGTTTATCTATAATTCCAGAGTGGGGGATGGTGTCAAAAGCCTTGACGAGATCTAGATAGGATGTGTGAACCACCTTACCCTCGTCTACGGCTTTGGTGACTGCTTCAAAGAAGTCAATCAGGTTTAGGAGACATGGTCTGCCTTTTACAAACACGAACTGGGTGGGGTCCAGAGTTTTGAAATTACCAATGTCTTTGTTTATAAGTTCCATGATGATACATTCCATGGCCTTGCCGACCAGGCTCGATAGGCTAATGGGGCGGTAGTTCCCAGGGTCCGTGGTGGCTCCCCCTTTGTGGAGTGGGATAACTGTCACTGTGCACCATTCAGTGGACACAAAGCCTGAGGTGAGGCTATGATTGAACATGGTGCTTAGGTGTTCTGTCAGTGAGCCAGTTGGCAATCCATCTTGTGACATTCTGTAGTTCATGTAGAACACAGCCTGGGATGTTGTCAGGTCCCATGGATGCTGTGTTCTTGGCTTTGCAGAGTGTGGTTTTTACCTGTGCAGCCATGATTACAGGAACTTTGGATTCTTCTGGTATAGAGATGGGCCCTTTAGGGTCTTTAGGTATTTCAAGTATTTGTATTTGTCATTTTGGTTCCTCATCCTGTAAGTTGAGGTTTCGTATTACATCCAGAGAAGTGTCTGTCTTTTCAGAGCTTGTTGGGAATCCTAGGGCTTTGGACAAGCCAAAAATGGCACATTTTTTTCTTTTATATAATTCTATTATATACCTGCTTGTTAGTTGAGTATGTGAAATTAAAAGCAGAAACATCTTGTGTTGCTGACACAACTGATACATTTATCTCAGTAGAAAAAATTGTCCCCTTATCTCAGTCCATATGTTCTTGTCTCAGACAGTAAAATGGGTGAGGGGTGGGGGAGGTCTGCCTTTTCTTGAAGGGATTATTTCATTGGTCTAGAGGGTCAATAATATGCACTAACTCCTACAGCAAAGGCTGTCAGTACTGTGGTATTGTTTGTGCAATCTCATTAAACTGGTATTCATTTTAGTGCAGTGCACTGTTGAATGGAAGTGCAGGCACATTCACATTTGTCTTGCAAGGAAGCTGTTGTGAGGCTGCAGTTTTTGTTTTGTTTTATTAAAGCTGATTTTGTCCCTTAAGTGCTTGTAATGGGTTTTGCTCTTGTGCACAATGTCAGATCAAATCAATAGTAAGAAATGAAGAGACAAGGCAAAAATACAGTCTTTAGTATTGCAGATGTGTTGAATAATGCCATGGGTTAATTTTCCCTTTCCCAAGTACATAATTTTACAGAATATGTATGCAGAATGGAGTCTTAGTTCTGTCATGTCTGAGTTCATGAATTAGGGCTCAAATGTTGAGATTTCAGTTATTGTCTGAGCTCAAATAATACTTATTTGCAAATATTTCACAGAGCCATTAGCAAGAGACTTGCTTTAGAAACTGCTGGAAATTATTATAAACAGTAAAATACTAGTGTAAAATGCTGTTTGAACATAACTGCATATGTTATACTAAGTTAGTATTGCTTTGATCATCCAGAAATTTCTTTGTCAAAGTTTATATTCTCTCTTGTATTTTCATTCTGTTTCCTATCTGAGACTGATACACATGGCGATCTAATGTCTGTGATATTGATGACATATCTGATTAACAACTCAGGAGCAAGAGGGTCATGGGTGCGAGGAACAACTGAATGGATCTTGATAAGTTTCACCTGTCAGGGTGCAGGTTTCTTGTCTTCATAATACCCCCATTGGCTTGCAGGGGCTGTAATCAACCCTGCAACTGGGTGTTGGCAATGAATGGTATTGTGTAAGGAAACATTCACACAAAAAAACACAACAATATCATTGTACAGACTGCAAACAAGTCTCTTGTTCCTTTCATTAAGATAGCATCATACCAGGACACCCCTGTTCTCCTGTCCATCATGATTTTGGAGTTTAAGAAGCAGTTACTATGTTTTTTGAATTCTGAAGAGGAGCAAAAACACCGGTTTGATGGCAGATGTAGATGGCAACAAAATATAGTTATAAAATGTATACATATTTTATTCTGCTTCTTTTGATAGTGCATAATATAAAAATGTGTAATATATTTAGATTTTCAGAGATATGGGTTAAGATTTTTATGGTATTTGTGAGGTATTGCCAGCTGTGCCGGGAGATGTAGGGCAGTGGATGTGCAACATATGTCAGTATAGCTTGCTGGAATTTTATAAAAAAATATATGTAATTTGTATATCAAAATGATTTGTACAGATGCTTGTGTTGAAAAATGTATTTGTAAAGCTGATTGTGTTAAAAAATGTACCAACAATGAGTCTTGACTGTATTGTAGTTGATTCATGTATATGTTTTAACAGAGAATACTGGAAGAGAAGAGGTTAAGCTCAACCCCAGCTAACTTTTAGAAAAATACCCTGAAGTTAAATTACCTGGTTTAGGCCATAAAGATTATATATTACAGTTCTGATTGCAGCCAGAGACTAAATTCCTGTGCCAGAGAATTTTTTTAGCTCCTATAGGAAGAGTGGAAATGTGTTATGGTTTTATAGCTTCCAGATGCTATACCACATCTCAGCAAATCTCTGTCTGTGTGTTTGGTAACACATATGTGCTAAATTCTGGTTCAGTTTCTAGCAATGGGGAGTAGTATGGGAACCAGAAACCAGATGACCATATGCAGATGATGCCATTTGGTAATCTAGGATAAAAATGATGTTTTAATACCAGATGACAGAGACGTCTCAGAGCAGACTCTTTCTGGAACCTGCCCAGGAAGGATCCCTCACCTACTTCATCTTGCCTTGCTCTAGTAAGTAAACTAGAGAATAGTAATTCTTTAGATCAGTCAGGAAAATATAGTGACATTAGATAACTACTGTATTTCCGTATCTGTGTGAATCTATTCATCTGTGTTATTTTAATATTTACTGTGGCTGAAAGTCTGGTGTTTATTGTAAATATATATTTAGTATTTTCATGTTCTTTTGTTATTTATTATTAAATATATTTAAACCTTTAATTGTGGCTGGTCCATTAAGAGAATATTTTAACATCTGAGAGTACTCATATCTATTTGGTGACTCTGTGGCCACTCCTGAAAGCTTTACTGCATTGGTCAAAACACTACCATTTGTACTAATATTAATTTCACTCAGTATAATTGGGTACCCTTGTAAGAGCCTTAGAGTAGCTGGCTTTGGAGTGTCTGATGGCAGTAATTATCTTATAGTCGGGGCAGAAAAGCGAGCATAGCTAGTGAATCTGTGCCAGCCTTTCAAGGTGTGTGTGTGTGTGTGTGTGTGTGTGTGTGTGTGTGTGTGTGTGTGTGTGTGTGTGTGTGTGTGTGTGTGTGAAAATTAAATCTCAAAGAGAATGTGTCTCAGGTGCTTGCAGCAGGGACATGAAGCACTGGTTTCACAGAGAGGGTGCTGGGGGACTTGGCTTGGACACTCGGCTGAGGACTCAACTCTATAGCTGTGCCAGTAGAGAGTCTTACTGGGGACCTGGAGGGAGACAGACAGAGAAATCCAGACCCTGGACTGAGTGTGTTCCCTGTGTGCACTTAAGGGAAATTGTGTTTAATGCAGAGAGCTGTATCTTAAAATCTATTTTTTTTCCAAGTGAACATTCTTCTCCAGTGTCAGTGGTGAGGATTCAGGTTCCTGGATTACTGGCCCAGAGAGGTGACTTCACAGTACTAAGATGCTGTTCATAGTTGGGTAAAAACGTGGAAAACTGTTATTGCTGCACAAAATTAACATCTTTAAACAATTATATTAACTTGCATTAGAAGTTTATAAAATGCTGCATTATTTTTTCCATTATCTGCATGTAGTGAGAGATGTGAATAGAGACTGTCCCTTACGCGTCTAACAATTTGTATAATGAAATTCACAATGCTGCTGGTGTATAAGGCACTTTGCCTTGGGCTAGAATCTACCTTAAATATGGTTTCCTTCAAGAAGACACTGTTTTAGGGACATCAGTTAAGTTTAATTGTTTTCTAATAGGTTATGATTCAGCAAACTGTCATAGAGCCAAAGAAAGTCTTTATAAATCTTCAGAAATCATCTGGACACATCTTACACAGTATGCCATTTTGTTATCATCATCATCATCATCATCATCACCACCACCCTTATCATCCACTCTTTTCCCCATTTTTCTACTTGAGTTTGGGGTGTTGTGTCAACTGTTGCTATCTCTATTGATTTAATGTCACTATCCTACCTTTTTCAACAGTCATACATGCCTGTTTCAGGTCTTTCCTCACACATTGCATCCATCTCTTTGCTGGTTGCCCTCATTTCCTCTCTGTCCCCAAATTATCTTCTCCAGATTGTATTTTGCTTTCTTGCACGTGTCTGAACCACCTTAATCTGTTATCTTTGACCTTCTCTGCAATTAGGAATTCTTTGGCTAATGCTCTGATGTCCTCATTTCTTCATCTGTCCCACATTAAACATCCTACCACCCATCTCAAGCACTTCATTTCCATCATCTCTAGCTTTCTCAAGTGCTCTGCCTTTACTGCATAGGTTTCTGTACCATACAGTAGTACTGGTTGCACCACTGTTTTGTACACCTTAGTTTTCAGCTCATTTGGCATTCTTCTGTTATACATTACCCCTGAAAGTCTGTGCCAGTTGGCTGCAGCCCCTCTGATTATAGCTTTGACCTTCTCATTCAAAGTTCCCTTCTCCTCAACCATCTCTTTCAGATACTTGAAGTTGTTAATCCATTCCACTATTTTCCCTTCTATCTCATTTCTCGGAGTCTCCTTATTTCCCCCATTTGCTGCCATTACAACAGTCTTATCTATATTCTATTTCAAGCTGTGTGCCTTCAGTTTTGCATTAAAGTTTCCTATCCTTTTTTGAAGTTCTTCCTCAGAGTCTGCCTGAAATACCACATCTATATATAGTAGCATTATTGATCTTTCTCCTCTGACCTGTTATCTAATGTAGTCCATCACAGTATGAATAGCAGTGTGCACAGAGCTGAACCCTGGTGCATGTCCATTCCCACTGCGAACTTTTATGGGAGTCCCAACACTTTCTGTACCTGTGTCATTGAGTCCTTGTATCTAGGCTGCACTAATCCTACCAATGTTTCTGGGACTTTGAATCATTATAGCACTGTCCAAAGTCTAGGAATGCACAGGTGGACTCTTTCCATATCTCTAGCTTCTTCTCAATTATTTGTCTCACTGCAAAGATCAGGGTGGTTGTGCTGCATCCTGATCTGTATCTGAACTGCTCATCTCCTATTTTACCTTGTATATTCATTTATCATCTCCAGAACTTTCATGCACTATAATCGGTGTTTGATACCTCTCTGGTGCCTCACTTGTGAATATTCCCCTCTTTCTTGTACACTATCACTGGTATGTTTATTCTTCAGTCATCTGTGATATGCTGCTCTCTCCATACTGCCATGAGTACCATGAGGAGACAGTCCTCTCCTAACTCATCCAATGTCTTCATCATATCTATTGTGACCTCATCTAAGCCTGCTGCTTTCCCTGACTTAGTTTTCCTTGGGGCTGCTGTTAATTCTCCTATGGTGGGTTCCTTTTATTCTTTCATTGAAGGCTTTGTACGGGGCAGTACAGCTTATGTGACATTTCCTTGATTTAGCAGCTGCTGGAAGTACTCCTTCTATCTGCCTTTAATGGCCTGTGGTCTGATGAGCAGGTTGTTGTTGACATCCCTTGTAAAGGGTGTCTGATGACTATCTTCTTCATCTTTCTGTCTTTGCCTTGCAACCTGATAGAGTTTCTTTGTGCCACATGCTGAGTCACTTTCCAGAAACTGGTACAGTGCCACTGATACCGTGTTCCTTGCTGTTGCAATTGCTGTCTGAGTCATACAGTATTCCTTCTTAGCCTGGTTTGTCTTTTCTCTCACCCACTTTTTCTTGCATTCTTTCTTTCTTTTGATGGCTTCCCGGACTTCTGCATTCCTCCACCAGCATTCCTTATTCACCTTATTTTCATACCTGGTTTGGCTGAATATCTGTTATATATGTAATATCTAATTAAGCACAAAACTGCACTGATGGAAGGAAGATACCAGCTTCAGTTTAAGAGGCTTTAATGTTAAAACAAAACCATGCAGTACACAGCATACATAAAACGCCTTAATGTATCACAGCATTTTTCGTCCACAAACAGACTTCTTCAGATGTTAAATCACAATAATCCAAGCCCCTTTATCCAAACATCAATTATAATGCTGCAATAAAAATTCTCTACCTATTAAATAATCAACGAACCAAAACTATAAAACACTATAAATGTAGGAAGCATAGGATAAATACAAAAATAAAATAAACATTTACATAAAAAAAAACGTAATTATACTTCTTTTAATATTTCTAAAAATAAAATTCAATATTAATTATTAATAGAGAATTTTTATTGGGGCATTATAATTGATGTTTGGATAAAAAGGCTTGGATTATTGTGATTTAACATCTGAAGACATCTATTTGTGGGCGATCAACACGGTGATACGTTAAGGCATTTTATGTATGCTGTGTACTGCATGCTTTTGTTTTGACATTAAAGCAGCTTAAACAGAAGCTGCTATCATCCTTCCATCAGTGCTTTTTTGTGTTTAATTGTGTTATTTTGGCACCGATTCTCCGTTTTGTGGTTCTATATATAATATCTGTTCTATAGTCCTCAAGCATGCTGTTTTGAGGCACTGCCATTCTTCTTCAATTCTATTTTCTCTTTTTCCTGAAGTGATACAGCCTTGAGTATTTCCTTAAACTCTTGTGCTTTCTCTCCAGTCAACTTCCAGTTGATCTTATAACTTTCTCTTACCACTGCCAGCAGCTGATTGTGGCAACTAGTGGTTTGAGCTGTGGGCTGACTGTTTTACTGGGGATGACTTTGCAATTGCTGATTCTACCCTAATGTCCGTTTTTAAAAAGGAGGATGTCTGCCTGAGTTGCAAGTTGGCCACTCTTGTATGTGATCTTGTGATGGTCTGTCTTGCTGAACCACGTGCTGACCATCAGGAAGCCATTTGTCAAATAGGACTCTACAATGGCCTCTCCTCCGTTATTCATGTTACTTCCTCCATTTGGACTCAGACAGTCCCGATATCCTGTTTTATTTGCCCCAATATGTGCATTCAGGTCCCCCATTATCAACAACAACTCACGTTGTCCTGCTTTAGCCAGTGTTTCTCCGACTGCAGCCTGCATACATTCTTTTCCTTGTTTTCACAATCCTATTGTGGAGCATAGGCTGGGATTATGAATACTGCTCTGTCCTTACACTGGAGTCCAGTTGTCATAAGTCTGTCACTAAGTCAGATTACATCCCTTACTGTCTCACGATGTCTCTCCCTCACTACAATGTCCACACCATTTCTAGTGTGTCCTCTGTCTGAGTAGTAGACTTTGGATTCCAGGTCAGTGAATTTTTTGCATTACCCTTCCATCTTGTCTTTTCGATAGAGACAATGTCCACTCTCCTCCTTATCAATATATCATTCAGTTCCAAGCTGTCAGTGAACCTATAATGAGAGTAGCAATTATTACCTCATGTTTGGTAGGTTGATTAGTTTTATGTCTAGCTTTTGCCAAAAAGAGCTATCTCAGGTAACTCAAGCTGGGCAACAGGACACCAGCCAGCAAGTAGTTAAGTGACCCAGGGCTGGTGGGCTTTATTGCGGGCATACAATTGCCAATAGGGGCACATGGACCCCTCAAACCATTAGCATGGGTTCCTGTTCCTGACATCAGTTGGAGTAGGTCAGGTCCTCAACCCACTTATCACTGGCAAACACCCATTTTTGGTGATATTAGCCAGCATGACCTAGAGCCAGTTTTATTCTTGACATGCATACTGTCTGCATTCTGTCTTCTCCTATCTAGCAGTTACTGTGCACTACAGCCGATGCCCTAAGTGGTTCATCTATACAACTCTTCCCCGATAGACAGCAATTTTGTGCACAGATCTTACTCTTAAAGTGAACAAAAGGAGGGAAATATGTAATGATGTATCAAAAGAACGCAAACAAAAGAACAAAATTCTTCATAATTCTGCTACTGTGGCTGCTTTTTTAATTAGCTGCATGCTGATGTATAACTACTAAGGCCTTCATTCTGGTTGCCCTTGCTGTTAAGGCTGTAGCCCCTTTTGCAAAGCAAAATATTTCAGGCACTATTTAATGAGTGAAAGTAATCATGAAAGGAAATAAATTAATGCTTACAGCATGCTACCAACAGAATGAATTGTAGCATCTCACATCTGACTTCACTTATACAGAATTTGTGTGAGTGTGGAAACGGGCAGCGTTATAAAAAAATCCCACTACCTGAATGAAAATTTTGCACAGATGAAAATCCTTAACCTATTTTTACCTGTCTATATTTTATTTTTTATTTTCTTCTATCCTGGACTCTAACTAGACATAGATACATGCAGTGAATTGTCTTTATTTTTTAGAAATTGGTATAATAACCTAATTCAGAAACATATAAACATAAATTGTTTAAAGTGTAAAGAGCATAACATCGTAATGGAATATGAAGTAGTTGTGTGGTAGTTCATGCTTTCTTCTGTGACAAACCCTTTTATAACTCTAGCAAACCAACTCTTGTGGGGCTATATGTTGTAGACATAGCAAAATCACCACATTTGCAATTATTTTTCTTATACAAGATGTGGAGATGTAATTGTACAACATGATGATATTACCTGCAAAATCCACTTTAATGCTGCATTTTAGATGTAGAAAACAGTAGCAAAATCAGGAAAAAATATTTTTAATTTGCATTCCGCTCATGGTTGTATTCCTCTGATGTGTTTTCAGTCATAAAATAAAAGACACTTCAGAAACAAGGTTATATGTGATGTGAATAGTGGATGGAACTCATACAGCTGTAGTGCATTGTGCCATACATGATAACATGGGTAGCAGCCACGCACAGGTTGACATTGATTCGAAGACACAGAGAGCATGGCCATGTAATTGTCATAGTATTGTAATATACAGAGCATGTTGATGAGTGCATATTGGCATGCAGATGAGGAACCTCAAGCAAATGAGCCACACAGATTATGCAGATGAAGGAAGCAAAAGAGAAGATTGATTCAAACATGTCTTAGAATCACATTCAACTCATGAAGCATATCTAAATAAACTGACATACCTCTGACTGTATCTAACACTACTGTCTTGGGAAACGTCAACTATCCTTTCAATAAGAGGGAAACCTTCACCACCACTAATAAGCATGCACAAAGATTACATAACTTCATTAACACCAGCTCTTTAGATTAACCAGTCCAAGTCCCAAATACGGGTTCAGAATTATTGGATCTGGTTTAACCAGTATAACCCCCAATGCTCAACACCTATAGTTACTTATAACACTGGTCAAACCTGATATTTGTTCAGTAACACTCACTATGAGGGTAAAACCTAATTTACCACAAAACCCTTCTGTCTTTAGAGAATACTCTAAGACAAACCTCCAGATAACTGATGACTAGATGAAGTTTACATTCCCTTTCACCTCAGTAACTCCCTCGCTTACACTGCCACATTTGTGGATATTTCTCTGCCTGCCTCAAGGCATATTTGAAGTACTGGTCCCCATAAGACGACAATAAAAATACAATGCCAAATTCAAAAATACCCCTGGTGCTGAAATAAGAGTATAAACAAAGTATGCAGCAAGAGGAAGCCACTCATAACATGAAGCTTAATACCAGTTCATCTAGAGGAGATCTCAAAGAGACAAACAAAGCACGCAGAAGCAAATTCAAATCCTCCAATAGAAAGTATGAGCTGAACATTGTCAGAAATCTTAGAAGCAAATCCCAGAAATGTATGGAGCTAATCCATGACAACAATAAAATGAAAACCTAATTAACAAGGATATAGGGAATCTCCAAACTATAGATCCCACGCAGTTTGGTTTTGTGAAAGGTAGATTACGCCTGCTCAACCTGGTTGACTTCTTTGAGTCTGTCATCAGAACTGTGGATGAGGGCAAGGCAGTTCATACAGCCTACCATGATCTGGCCAAGGCCTTTGATACCATTTCCCACTCAGGAATTATTGATAAACTTATCAAACTAGGCATCAAACCCTATATCACTAGGTGGGTTGCAAATTGGCTCACAGATAGAACCCACACTGTGAAAGTAGCGGACTGCTGACCAATCACAAGTGGAGTCCCACAGGGATCGGTCCTGGGTCCTCTCCTGTTTGGCATCTACTTCTCAGATGCTCTACATGGACAGACTCAAAAAACTCCAGCTATTCTCTGTCTCATATCATCTACTAAGAGGTGATCTCTGCTTGACTTACAAAGCCATATCTGAGTGAGCTCTGTTAGAAATGCTACATGTAAAGAAATCCAAATCCCTCCACACCACATGCTCCAGAGACCTCAACCTCATTAGTACAATCAACAGAACATGCTGGAGGGACAGGTTTATAACCCAGAGACTGCCCATGCTCTTGAATAGACCTCACATACATGTCAAGCAGAGTACCTCACTGCCCTCTTCAAGATAAATTTTGATGAGTGGATGGGAAATAGAAAGTTCACACCGGGGATCACTGCAGTGGCTCTACTTGATAGAGGCACTGGGAACTAACTTTGGACGGCATGATGCCAGGGTAATCCTATGGGCTAGGCTTGTTAAGGCTTCACGGCTATTAGCCTAGTACACACCTATGAACCTATGAACAAAGCATACTTATCCCAAGGACATAGCCAAACTTTTAAAGCACAAAATCATCTTCAATTTTACTCCCATATTTCCCCACTGACTTTCCCCAGCATGTTAACAAATATCACCAATCTTTCTGATCACTTCCAAGCAGGTTGTGAGCGCTTTCTCCAAAACCAAAAACATGTTCTGACAATGTGCCAGGTTGCCTTCTTGTCAGCACTGTCTGGTAAACTGATGACAAAGCATATTACGTCTCAGCCAGTACACAAGATTTGTGCCAGAGGTGTAAAGAGCTGCTGTAGTCACCCCACTCCTCAATGGGGGGAAAATATAAACCCATAAGCCTCACCAGCCTTATCTGTAAGCCAGTGGGATGCATCATTATGGAATTTATTTACAAGGATATAGGTAGTCTACAAGCCCTGGACCCAAACCAGTTCGGGTTTGTTAAGCAGATCCTGCCTCCTGAACATGGTGAACAAGTCACTGATCCATTAAAAACAGGGAAACTGGTTCACACCACCTAGCGTGGACCTGCCAAGGCCTTTGATACCATCCCACATTCCAGCGTTATCAATAAGCTTGTTGTTGTTGTTGTGTCTTTCGGCTTAGGGGTTTCCACAGCGGAACTCCCGTCCGCTAATGTTTGGTAGTGGATTTTTACATGCCGAGTTACCAGCCCTGATGCACAACCTTCAACGAAGGCATGCCCATTCACGCATGCCTCCACACAGAAGACGTTCTAGCTGAGAATCGAACATCAAGTTAAATGATATTCAATATTTTACTCACTGCAGAGCAAAGTGTCTTACTGAAATAAACCAGTGTATTAGTGTTGCAGGCATGCTGTCATTGAAAAGAGTAATTACCAGTGGTGTTCCCCAGGTATCAGTCCTCGGACCATTTCTCTTTGGTCAAGGTCAATATTAAGGGCTGTTGCTGACTTTAAAGTTGGAGGTGTTATAAATTCCCCATCAGACTTCCAGATTACCTACAAGGGCCCAACAAGCAGTTCCTGGACCACACCTTAATTGACAAGAAATCAAGAATTCTATCCTTTGGCAAGTATTGGCACCCACCCAACTGCCAGATAGGTGGCACTTATATTAAAACTGACTCGATCAATTAGAACCTAGGCACTTTCATTCACAAGTATTTTATCTAGCCAGATGAATTATCATCTGTATATTCTGTAGTTCAGAGGACATTATCATTCCCCCCTCTACTCCTTCCTCATTAGGCCCACAATAAAATATAATCTCAACTTTGGTTTATCATTATCTAAGCATATAACGCAGCTTGAGAGACTGCAGTGTTTCCTCAAGAGATCTATACTTACTGGAAAACACTAATATGACTTACTATTGAGATATTCTATGGAATAGCCTTCCTTTGGATTTGAAGCAAAATAGCTCCCTAACCCTCTTTAAGCATAACCTGGATGATTGGATGGGCAATCATAAATGCACCCTCCGTCTGGACCCTCAATTCCTCATGGAATGGGGGTTGAAACTAGGCATTAATCATTCATGTTCATTGACCTATAAGTCTAACCACCCTTATTTGTAAGGCTATGGAAATACTCATCATGGAATTAGTGAATAAGGACATAGTGAACCTCCAAGCAATGGACCCATCCCAGTTTGAGTTCATCAAAGGCAAGTCTTGCTCACTCAACTTAGTAGACTTCAAAAATGTAACCAAAGCAATGGCAAGATGGTGTTTACCACCTGCCCAAATCTGGCCAAAACTTTTGACACAATACCTCACTCAAGCATAATGTAAAGCTTATCTTTCAGGGGAATAAACCTCTACATCACTCACTGGATTGACAACTGTCTGACAAATAAATCTCAATATGTCAAGATAGGAGAATCTACTTCCACAAAAAGACCAGTTACCTGTAGAGTCCCATAGGTCTTGATGCTGGGACCTCTCCTTTTTGGTGTCTACTTCACTGAAGAAAACGCAAACATCAATGGTCTCTGGCTGACAAAGTTTGTGGATGATTGCAGTTATTCCCATATGACTCAGCCATTCTGCAGGAAGGCTAGTCTCAAACAAATAAGTAGTGCTTGAGCCATGGACTAAAATTCAATGCCAAAAAGTGTAAAATTATATCTTTAGGGAAACTTACTACCTCAGGTAATTTTCACTTTGACAATACACCCCTAAAAGTCAACTCTTTAGTTCTGGATTAGGGAACATATGTGGGCAATAAACTAACATTTGACCAACATGTATCCAGAGTGATAAGGAAGCTTTTCCATATTCCATCTCTTTCTTTCCCATTTATGCACCATGTGGTACATCAGGCAATGAGCACCTTTCAGCACACATTGTTTCTGTAGCAGTTACGTGTTTTACGGGCTCAGGTTGCTTAGACCAAGGCCCAACCCTCCTCAGAAGGTGCACCTCACACACTCGCACGCACTCATACCTAGGGCCAATTTAGAGTATCCAATCCACCTACTGCATGTATTTGGACTCTGGGATGAAACAGAAGCACCCAGAGGAAACCCAAATGAATGCAGGGAGGACATATAGACTCCACACAGAAGACACCCCAGCTGAGAATCGAACCATTGAACCTCTTGCTGTGAGGTGACAATGCTAGCCATATACCTATGTGCCATCCTTTTCTATATTGTACAGCTTATAAGTAAAGGGACAGCCTGTAGGTATAGGGGATGTCATTCTCACAGTTTGCTGTGCACTGATCAGGCCAGTCATTGAGTACAATGCCCACTTTGGCAGTTATCTGGCCAGAAAAATGCACCAACTCAAATGCCCACAAAGGTTCCTCACAAAGAGAATACAGGGCCTAAAGCACAAGTCCTACAAAGACTGTCTAAAAGCACTGTCACTGTATTTGATATCTTACAGACTACTGAGAGGAGACCTGTGTCTGGTTTATAAAGCATTCTCTGATCCAATACTAATGGACCTGCCACACATCTGCAAGTCAGATGGTATCAGAACCTGTTCTGTAACTTAAACAGAATGGTTTGGAGAGAAAGGTACAGCTCTCAGAGGTTAACACTACTCTGGAACAGACTTCTGCTTCATGTAAAACAAAGGTCATCCATGTCTCTGTTCAGATGTAACCTGGATCTATGGAAGGGAATGAGTTCATGTACCCCATGACTACCCTTGTACATCTTATGGACAGAGGCAGCATCTAAATGCTCCTTGTAGAATATGGCTTCTATAAATACTCAGTGGTATTTCGAAGAAGTAATCACTTGTTCACCCAGAACTAATCAATGTCTTATGGATAGTATATAAATATAGACCATGGAAATAGGCATAAGTAATTTTAACTAATGGGATAATCAGCTAGGCTTAAAATGACCCACAAGGGCAGTTAGCCTTGTATTCACCTCTGAACCCATGAAATTTATGATTTGGGGTTTTGTGGATAGGTCACAAATGTTCTATCAGATCAATAGCCTAGTATTAACCTATGACCATACGATGTACAAAATGGCACTGCTTCATTGTGGGTACAAATCACTTTTGAGCACAGAGATTCTTGAACTACATGAATGGAAGAGAAGTAGCAGCTTCATAACAGCATATGTCTGCACCGGCATTGGAGTCAGCACTCACACTGCTGCATAGAAATGCCAGCCGCATCAATGGAGCAGGTACAGGCAGCTGCTGACATACCAGTAGCTCAGAGGACAACACATTGTGGACTATTTCGAAATGGGCAGGCATACTGTAAGGGACATAATAAAATTGTGTCACACGCAAGTGGAATCGAATGGGATCGCATGATATGTCTATTACTTTGGATACAATGGTATGTATAGGCTTAACCATTTTAGCCATAGGGACCTTCCAGTGACCTGTGGGAGAAAACCTAAGGGAATCACAGGTGTTAGCCTCATAAAACCTAAACCAAGTTGCTCAGCATTATGCTAAAAATGTGGAAGACCATAGAGAGAAGAACCATCACCAAGGGGGTTCTTTTATGAATAACCATTTCCCTGAGGTCCTGGTAGCCACAGATTGTACCCATGTTGCTAACAAGGCCCTACCTGGTGCAGAGGGCATGTGATATGTTATTAAGTTTGACTTTCACTCCTTGAACTGCGAAGTGGTCAGTAATGCTCAGGTCATTATTCATCTATCTGTACACTTCCCATGAAGTTCACACATTTGGCCAAGTAGGTATTAGTGGTTCTTAAAAGGGGACTTCCTACAAGGTCATCTGGTTGGTAGGTGCACATACATATTACATGAGCTTATATATATATATATATATATATAGAGAGAGAGAGAGAGAGAGAGAGAGCAAACCATGTATGATATGCTGTCTATTTGTTGCAGGCAATTCCAGATGTGTGCTAGCCCCTTGGTTGGTGATCTTGATTAAAAGGCCCCAGATCATGCAGGAAATGGCTATAACAAAGCAGTTGTAGAAACATAAAGCATTGTGAAATGTGTATTTAGACTACTGAAGAAATGCTTCCAGTGTCTACATAGCTCAAGTGCAACCCTTCAGCAAAGTTCAGACATATGCAGTAAGATTATCTGTTGTGTCCATCATGCTCCACAGCATAGTATTGCAGAAAAAAATTGAACTACAGGTGAAGATCATGGAAGGGCCTGCTATACCAGTCATAACAGCAGAAGAGCAGGGTGCAGACCCACAGCTGAGGCAGAGGTGGGGTAATACACTGCAGCAACAGCAAACAGGTGTACAGAATCAAATAATACATGGAGTATTCGTGCCACGCTATGCAGATCAGTGTGTGGACTGGCCATGCTGTGTATCAGACATAAACATACTCACACAAGTTAGAGGGAGGGCAGAGTACAGTTATCACCACCTATATAGGTGAGAAGACACAGTAGCAGTTGGATGCAACACTATAATATGGGATAGGGCCAAAGCAGGTGAACACACAGTGGTCACATCCTGTGAGATATTGTGAGGGGCTAAGGATCACATTCCCCAGTGGTGAGGTCATGCTGCTTATAATGTAATCATTAGCAGTATCCACTATATTGGTTTTGGGTGTTGGGATAAATCTGATCTGTAGCATGAATGGCTATATCTACAGAACCATGTCTGTTCCTCTGGATGGAGCATCTCATATATAGAGCCTGATGAGTGCCCTCCAAAATGCCCTGGGCAATGCCCATGATCAAGGGTAGCATTGTATGTGCCCAGAGTTCACTGGGATGCAGTAGAACTACAAAACTATGCTTGTGTGCTTTGACATGGAATTCCATATGTTGCTCCTGACCAGTAGTACTACCCATGACTAGATGACTAGGAGTGGTAGGCTATGTGCCCACAGATGACAGTGATCCTGTCTCACCAAAAGTTGTTTTTTAGTTTGACTTGAGATATCTTGTGTCCAACTAACACACATTTGGACCCTACAGTTACCTTGGACTGAATGGCCTGCTGAAGCAGACAGGATGATTGCTGCAATGTGTCACATGAATCCACTTATGAAAGTATCATTTGCCACCAGCTACCTCAGCATCATGGTGTACTCTGTGTCCCTATATTCCATATTGCTTTAAAGTTGGTGCACATCATCCTATACACAATGCAGCATTGCCTGCTCCCTGTCCCTGTACTGCATGTCACTGTGCAGGTGCTGCATATCATCCTACACACAATGCAGCATTGTCTGCTCCCTGTCCCTGTACCCCATGCTACTGTGCATTTGGTGCAAGCCAGGGAACATGCTCAGTATCCTGCAAATCTGGTTGTTAATGCCGAGTGTTATATCTACAGCAATATGAGGGCAATCATATTGTCCTGGTGGTACTGCACCCCCCAATCCCTATTGTGGGTTTGTGCAGTTCAAATGTTGTTGGGGCTGAGAATACAAATGTACCCCATGATGAACTCTTAGTGAAGGATATCTGTCATGTAGTGGTGAGCCTATATGATCACCCTGCACCTCTTCAAGGGTCTCTGTAATGGTGTATGCATAGCTACTAATCCTGTAGTGCTGCAGACAGTGTCACCCATCAGACTCTGCCACTTACATGTTGCCACCATCATCAGACACATGTACCTTGTTAATTTCATCCCTATGTTGGCCTGTTGTTTTGGATCCTCCACCACTGGAACCTGTAAAAGCAGGAATATACATGACATCATTGTTGGCCAGCACATACATATGTCCTTATAACCAACTGTGACACACAGACACACACACACACACACACACACACACACACACACACACACACACACACACACACACACACACACACACACACACACACACACACACACACACACACAGCAATGCACATGGAAGATACTGCTATAGAGTACTTTGAAAGATGTACCTTATTGTGCCAGTTGTATCTGCAGACCAGAGGTGCCTGGAAGAACAGGTATGCAGGTGGGCCTTGGCTAGACCTTCAGTTTGATCATTGCAATATACTGTAATAGACATTACTAATCTAGTGTTTCCATTACGGACATATGGGTCCTTGGTGCCAGCTCCTCCTCTGTACAAGCCATCCCGAGGTGTAAAGGATCACTCACCTGACTGGCAAGTGACACCAAAAACTCCTTGATCTCAGTGAGCTGCTTTTGTGTTCATGACCCACCCTCTGTGGTGGTCCTATGTGTCTCAAGGTCCCACTCTTTTTCCTTTATCTTTCTATAGCATATCATACCAGTGACCATTCACTGTACCTTTTGTAGAGACCTGCTATGGCTGCTCACAACATTGGCAGAATATCATACCAGTGACCATTCACTGTACCTTTTGTAGAGACCTGTTATGGCTGCACACAACATTGGCACCCTGCACCAATCCTTGACAAATCTAATTCCAATAATTCATGTTTGCAGCACCTTTCTCCAGGATGTACATGTCATGTATGTGGATGGCTGGAAGTAGCACTTCAGCCTCATGGCTAATGAAATTTTCAAGACATCGTACCCTAAGATGGCCATATCAGAACATGCACTCCTGAAGAAAAAGTGACGGAAAAACATCTCATTGGCTGCATATTCTATGCATATTACCCCAGTATTGCTGAACGTTAACAGCTGCGGTTACTGCTATGCCTAGCCCCCCCCCCTTAGGCACTATACCCATGTTTCAACGTATGGCCATGGAATCCCATAACCTTTGTGGTATTTAATCCCCATGGTTTACTATCTTCACTGCTTGAATCCTCTGATCCACAAGCAGACATTACCTCAGGAAGTGGGAACATCAGGGGTCTGCCACTTTGTGCCAGGGTAAGTCTGATTTTCCAGTTCTTCCTTCACAGAGACTTCAAGAAGCACATGCTGGGAGGGTATGATGACTTTTAGATGAAAATGGATGCCTGTTTTGAACTGGGTCAGGGGAGTTTATTCATTTATATATATATTTATTTATGTATAGGTGAGTACTAGACTAACTGTCTTGTGGGCCATTTTAAGTCTAGCCAATTACCCCATGTGAGAATCAAACCCTGCACTTTGTGTCTGTAAGGTAAACACCTTAACCATTATGCCAACCTCCCACCTTTCAGTTTGATAACTGGATAAATGGAGTGGACAACAGACCCTTTTTAGCTGCAAGGACCAGTCTTTATCATGGAAGCAAGAGCATTTGCTTTCCTTAAGCAGTTCTTTTAGTTTGTTTCAGTATAACTGAAGTGTCTCTTTTTGCCTCATTTCTGCATGTAGGTGATTCTAAACAGGTGGGTGCAGATCTAGAGATAGCTCTTTCTCCTGTGGAGGTTTAATGAGGGTAATGCTATCTCAAAGTTTTTAGTTAGACATCTTGATTTGTCATTTTTTTGGAGGGAGGGGGGTGGTGTCCACAGATGAAACTATAAGAACAAAAAATGCTTGTCAGTTAGACAATCAGATAACTTTAAGTAACTTCCATCTTTTCTACATCTAATGAACAAACAAAACTTCTGGCTTGCCTTATCTTTTACAGCATGCTTCAGGAGTTAAAGAAGCTAATTACATTTTATGAAGTCTTGGATGCAAATCGGTTAATTAGGTTTCTGCTTTTAATCAGGGTAAGACGCTTTGTTTGGGAGACTTTAAAACTGCTCAAGTTAAGGGCCTTAATGAAACATAATAAAAAACAGTAATGATCATCAGCTTTAATTAAAGACATGCAAAGAGAAACATTAACAAACAATGGCTGTCTGATCCATGCTTTTTTCAGCACTAGACTGAAGTACAAGGTGTCCAGAAGGAAAGCTGCTTTAGCCACCAACTGATCATTCACACCTATTGTACTGACCTGATATTAGCAGTTCATTTAAATATGACAGTTTGTGTTGGGATCTAGCAATCACTTATTGTAGCCAAAATCATCATTTAATAAGGAAGAAAGAT